>NC_058342.1:37999139-38299139 GCF_905475395.1 Chrysoperla carnea
CGTAACGAAGTGTTCTGTATCATAACGAACGTCTTGAAAAATAAATGATGTAACATTGAACATTCGAATTGGAATATAGAATATAGAAGGTATAGAAATGTTTTGGTAGAGTCAGAGTCAGAATGGTAGAATGTTAAAATCTTTATTTGAAAACATTAAAATACGAACATAAAATCTATGCATTGAAGTTATTTATGGCGGTATTTAAATAGTAAGGGTGAAATTAACCCTTAAGAATAATTGTTATGATACTGATACTGTGCTTGTGCAGCTTGACTGTGCTTGTGTGCTTTTACTTGTGCTTTGTACTGATTTTAGTACATAACTCAAACCAATGCAAAGCTCACTCTATTCACTTTATTCTCATTCATTTATCATCGCATCGCATCATTTTAAATATTACTTATTTTATGTTCAATTTCTTCATCTTAAGATCAAATTATCTCTCTTTATTCAACGTACCCACCGTACGTATCTTTTTGATATCCACCGCAACTGTAATTCAAACCAGTTCGTCACGCCGGAAATGCGTAATCTAAGCGATGACAGTTGAAAGTACTTACCTATCTATCAAAATAACTTGGAAGTAATATAATAAAATTACCTTACTAGTCACGGTAAAGATATCCCGTTCTTACTCTAGCGAAGCTGAATATTGAACTCGGCATGCTAAAATGAATGTAAGTAATTCAGACCCTTCGATTTTTCTCGCACGTATGAACTACGACGAACATGAATTTTACTTATTTAAGAAGGATTCCTCACCAGTAATAGAAAAAAATAAATTAGTAGAAAATGATCCAAATTTTTAGTATGTTGTAGTTAACGATACATATTATTAAATCAAAAAAAAATTTGGGTATCTTATCGATCAATTAAGAGAGTAATTAATTAATTAAAAATACACTAAATAACATAGCATGATATATCATTAGTATACATGTTTCTCCTCCAAATTCCAAGCACTCTTCGAAAACAATTTTCCAATGTAATAAAGACTTAGTTTTTCTATAAAGATCTTTTTTGTTTCAATTGAATGAGCAAACACACAAAAAGCTACCTTTTTACTTTTAAAGCGTTCATTTAATGTTTGTCAGTTGTGAATCATAGTGAGGTTTTAATTGAAACTGAAAACTTAGATAGAATTCGATGTTGGTATAAGATGTGTGCCTTTGAAACTAACATTTTTCGTTTGAAGAATTTCCTTCGATTAAATTTATTTGTCGAGTTTCAAGCATTAGTCAACTTAAAAAAGGCATCTTGTATATAAATTTTTAGCTTTTAAATGTGAATGCAAATGAATACTCAATTACATTTTTTTTAAATCAAATGAATGCTCAAACTCCTTAAAATAAAGAGATGAAAGTTGAGACATAAGGTTTAAATAAATCTGTTTTAATTCACACTTATAGTATCAAAAATAAATAAAATGCAACAGTAACTTTATAAAATGTTGGCTGATAAATGGGATTTGGACGAAAAGACATCTCGAATTTTTTATCTTTGTCGAATACAGAATGGACAGAATGTAATTCGCGATATTCACATATTCTCATATGTGTAGAATGTAGAGATGCGCGCATGCGACATTATTCGTTTTTGAAATTTTTCGTTTTTTTACGTTGATTTAAAAAGGAAAACAATTCGAGAAATGTGAAAGCATTACATTGGTAGCGTACGCTATCTCTGTTGTATGCTAATGTGCATCGCATATGTGGAATGAAAAAAAAGACTAAGGATTTTTCCACATATACCACTCCCGTAAGCACATACCACTGATGCGATGCGAGCGATGCGAAAGTCCGAACAAAGACCGAACATACGCTTTACATAGTAAAAATTATATACAGTTCTTTTTCTACAACAAACCTCGCTCGAAAAAAATCATACAAAAAGCTTATTATGTAACAAGGACAGATATATTGGGTGCGATGTATAAATGAGATGTAGCTCCTTTGTTAAGCATCGCATCGAGCTCCAAAAAACGTTCAAAAAAAAAGTGAGACGTTGATTCGCTGTAACGAGAGAGGGTCACACTCGCAACGCGCTACTCAAAGGGTTTAGTTTTTATCTGATCGTATGAGGTGCTCTCATATTTTTCGTTAATTTTCATTTGAATTTTCATTGTATTCTTACGTTCAAATAAAAACATTCAACATAATTAACGGGCCGTATTCTTCATGTAGTTCAGTTCTTTGAATCTTAAATAAACTGTGTAAATTTTCACAGAGAATTAAACGGGAAAATGTGTGGAAAATGAAAATTTTTGGTGCTAGTGTTTTAGTGAAATTTTTGTTTGTTTGTGAAGTTAAATTGGATTGAATCAGAATCTTCAAGATGGCCTAAATGCCAGTAAAAAGTATTTTGGAGTAGTTAGTTTAGTTTAGTTACAGTGTGAAATAAGTTAGGGGTGAAGAACAGTGGTTGGGGTTGGTTGGAGTAGTTCGGTAGTTCGGTAGTTCGGTAGATCGTTGAGTCGTCCGTCTGTCTAACATGAAAAAGAGCACCAACTTACAAAAATCAATTGTAATATGTGGTTATATCCTTATTCCTCTTTGTGAATTTATTTTCACTGGGGGCTGTGACAAGACACACCCTTATTTCACGAGGGGTGCACGGATGCACGCCTTATTTCCTAGGTAACGGTCTAGAAGAACCAATGAAAATAACTCTTAAGGTGTTCGTTATGACTAAAACATTGTGTTTTAAAATGCACGCTGTTAGACATGACCATGTGTTTTATATAGTTTTCCAATTTGAACTTTTCATACATTATTTTATACATAAATGGTATATTAATGATTTTTCCATCACATTTTCTCATAGTTATAGTTATGAAAAGGCCACATCGTTTACTTAAACATCCATCGACTTATATAAGAAAACTTTTATATACATATAAGTATAAGTATATGTGATATACGTGAACAAAATTTCATTAGTTTTCATATAACTTTTACAGTGATGGATTGCTTTTCTTAACTAACATTTTACCCCATTAATTAATTTTGACTCGTTAATTTATTTTATAATTACATCTGCAATAACATTTATTTAATTAGTTTTACTTTAGTTTACTAATTTCAAACTTTTACTACTCATTTGGTCCACTATCACTATCACACCCCTACCACACAACTCAACCCTTACCCCTTGCCCCTTGCTTACTTTGTTCATCAACTCTACCTGTTCTACCTAGTCACTCACTCACTCACTCACCCCTACCCTTACCTATTTTTTATTCAATCGGATCAATTAAAAAAACAACCCCTTGTAATACTTTTTAAAATCAACATATTTTTCAAGAAATCTAATTTATCATTATTTTTATTGGTTTAAGTCTTCACTAAAAATACCATAAATAAACGCTAGATGTCTCTTCTATGAGAAAACATAAATTGTTGAATGAGAAATTTATAAGGGAAGGTTTTTTGTATTATAGTAATATTTAACCAATAAGGGGTTGTTTATTTTTTATAAGATACCTCCATATACAATGTAAATCATAAACAAATTATCATTCTTTAGTTTTAATTTTAGTTTCAAAAAGTTAAGAAAACACGTTTTAATGTGATCATCAAGTTTTATTAACTAACAGACATATTTGATTAAATACCTTGTACTGTAGTATGTATCAAAATTTGTCAATCTTTGAACGTATTTTCAATTTCGTAGCGTCATGTTTTTATGAGCAGTTGTATCAATACAATGAATAATGAGATTGACATTTTATTTTTCACATTTTCAAGTTTGGTTTTGTAATTAAACAAAATCTTTTTTAAATTAATTTTTTTTTTACTGGTAAATCTTGCGGTATCGTATAACCTTGAAAAGTAAACAAATACCTAACACTTTAAACGAATAAATAAAAATAAATTAAGTATGAAAATAGTAAGTGAACGTAGCGCGGATGCAGAACATTTTTTGACGAGGGCAAAATTTTCTATTTTGAGTGTTTTAATTGGATAATTAATAATGTTATATTTTTTTAATTTTTGATTTCGCTGATTAAAGACACATTTTGCTTAGTCGCTGCAGGATATTTTCCTTAGTATATGATTTGGATGAAATCTAAAAAATTACACCCTAATCATAAAATTGATTCAATTTTCATACTTTTTGGGCTCATATTACTTTAAAAAAAATGATGTGATCCATATCGGAGACGAAACTTTTCTGCGATTTTTGTTTTCAATTTTTTAAGGTTCAGGTAGGTAGGCTAGGTTTGGTTATATTTGGCTGTCCACGAAGGACACACTTAGTCTATAGAGCCTTTACCGTAGGCTATTTTCAAATGGCCCAATTTTTTTTTATATTTAGGTTTTGTCTGCAATTAAGATCTGTTAAAAAAAGGAACGGATACGGATCTTTTATTTATAGCGGATGTCCGCGGATAGAGATGTATATAGGGATATCCGGCACATCACTAATACATATTTAAACATTTAAAACGTTGTAATTTGTTGAACGGTTACTTTGTTACGTTACGCTCGTATTCGTATTCGTGTATACAACAATAACTTTATAATTTGTCTCTTGTGTAGTTTACTAACTATTAATAAGTCCCCCAGGTGGCCAACAAGCCAACAACACAACGTGCATCGTCCGCGCACTCTCTTCATACCTCATACCTGATACCTCATACACTCATACACAATATACGAAACTAGTACTCTACAAAACCATTTACTCAAATTTTTATACTATCTACACAACATGTCAGTTATAACACTTGCCTATATTTTTATAAAAAATGGATAGTTAACAATTGAACGGTAGAAAAAATTCATAGTTTTGCGTAAAGTTTTAGTTAAAATTGTCTGGACGTGATAGTCTTGTTCGCTCAAATACAATTAGTTTAATCCCTAGATATTTTTTTAGGAAGTCTTTTATATCGTTTAACCCAATTTTACATAGGCTTTAATTCTTTTCGTTCAGGAATGTCAAATAGTTCGATGAAAAGATTATATTCTGTTTACTTCTCAAAATATACATATATTTGGGCATTTTAAATTGTTTTTGTTCTGCTTACCAGTTTGATTAATCAAATAAATTGATTGATTGGTACTGGCATGCAATAAAAACTCGAGATCTGGGAAATTGTTAACTTTTTTTCCTTAGAAACATTTTATTCTTGTTTTAGAAACTTTTCCGAGCACGTTTTCATGTTTTCTTTTCCCCATGGGCTATCACAAACTAAATAAGCATCGTTAATTGTTGGGATATGATCAACTGAGGTTTCCTCTTGAGGTAGAATTCCCTCCTTATTAATCCTCTGAATTCTTCTTTTTGAATCAGTTTTGTAAGAAAACCTGTGCTAACCTGATATGGATGATATTTTTCGAATATGTTAGCCAGTTGCATTAAAAATTCTGTGTAGTTTTTTTATTTGTAGAGTTTACTTGCATAGTTTTTGTTGCTCCGGTATGCTAACTGCTAGTGACTAGCGTGCTAGCGTGCGCTACGCTAGCCTTTGAATGTTTATTATTTTGATTTACATGAAAGCAATGTATTTAATATAAATATAATCTAATTAAAACGTTAATTTATTAATAAGGAAACCAACGTAGTTGTAAAATTTTATATTTAGTTCTTCTCACTTTCTCACTCTAGTGGTGTTTTATTGTACTATTATGTACAAGGTACCTACGAATACTTAGAACTGCTACTGAGTGAGTATAAGTAATGTTACTCAACTATTCATTATTCACTTTTTAATAAAAATTTATTCTTTTCTTCCCGATAATCGAAATCAAAAATTATTCTTGTTCGATAATAATAAATATAATAATTTATAAATAATGTAAACAACTGTTACTTCAATATATTTTATGACTCTAAATGTTGAAATTTGTTTGATATGTTTTTCATATTCGTATGATTTTTCGTTCTCGAAATAGAATGAAGGTATTTGTAAGGGAGGTAATCTTAATGCACAAAACTTACATTCAAAATCATTTACAACTCTTCAATTCTAGTTTACTTGATTCGTTTCAAAGATAAGATACATTTTTTGATTCTAAACTAATCGACCACTGTATTTTTCACATCAAATTCGAGGGGTAGGAGATGGAGTTTTTTAGCGAGCATGGCAATAAGAAAGTTATTGGTCTCCATGAGTCATATCCTATCTTAAGTAGCGTACTTTTATATTTAAAACAGATAGACGGACATCCATACGTTATGTTAGTTCAGTCTAAGATGAACTAAAGTTTTATTTATAGAGTAAAAACATATAGAAATAAAAAAAAATACTCGACTACTTTATTGCTACTCACTACTCAGTACTCAGTACTCAGTACTATAAAAAAATGGCTTCCTGTAAAACTATTATATTTATATATTAAATATTATATTAGTAGAGTGAAATTACGCCTTGTGTATGGATTAAAAGTTCGAGCAATGAAACTTTGGGGTTTTTCTTTTCACATCAAAATAAGTATTTTTTGAAATTTTTTACTTTCCCGGAGTGGTGCAACATGTTTAAAAAACAAAATGGCGTCAAAAATGAAATTTTTTTTCAGAAATTTTATCATTTTTATTTTATATTCGCAAAAGGAGACATCGGTGCATATCCAAATTTGGTAGGTTTGTAGTCAATGTTAAGAACTACTCCTCATATTTTTTTGGTGGGGTTTCGTCCCTTCCCCTTCCAGTTATATATATATGTATACATACATATGGTAAAACAGTTCATTTGACTGTAACTTGAAAAATATTCGATTGATTTTAATGAAACTAATATCAATAGTAGGTTTTATTACTTAAAACTTTCGGTTAAAATTTTAGCGAAAACCGTTAAATAGTTCGGCCAAAATTTCCAATTTAGGGAATTGTTTAAAATGGCTGCCATTTTATGCCATTTTGTCCTACGAGGTTAAATTTTTTTTTAAATTGTAGCATTTTTTATTATCTTTCGATTTTATAATAAGTGACTTACCCGTAAAATGACTCCTTGATCCATATTTTTGCGAAAAACGGAAAATTTAACACTTTCTGGAAATAATTGTTTGGGGGGTGTATGGACTGGCTTTGGGGGGTGTTTTTTGCTTTGGCATGAGAAAACTATTTTTAAAAGAGGTCTATATGGTTTAAAGCAAAATTTTTAAGTTTTAACCCCCGCGCTGTAAGGGGGAAGGGGTGTATGAAATAAATGTATCTTAAAAGATTTTAAAAAGAGGTCAAAATAGTTTAAAATGCTAAAGTAACCCAAAATTTTAGCTGTTTATATTAATATAGCACTTTTTACAACATCCACCCCTTCCGCTCCCCCTTTCATATTTTTTGCAAATTCAAAATTTTTAAGATGTATAAAGGGGCTTTGGGGTCGCTGATCTCGAACTTTTGGCCCAAATAAGTACACCCCCTAAAAATATTACAATTGTTTTTGATAATCTATTGCAAAATTCGAGATCAGCGACACCAAAAACCCCTTTTTGTTAAAAATGGTATTAAAATTCAAAGAAAGGAAAGGAAAAAGAGTGGTGCTTCAAATTAAATTCATTTTGCCTCCAAAGAAAAAGTTAAATGAAAACTTGTGGGCACTCACTCTTAACTTTGGAAAAAAATTATGTGCTTTTTTTATTCTTCTTTAAATAATATTTCTTATATTATAATTAAAGCATATTCTATTTAGGAATATCCGTGCGTCATGAGTGCTTATCTACTATATAAAAATAAGTCGGGTTTTCCTTCCTGACGCTATAACTACAGAACGCACCAACCGATTTCCACGGTTTTGCATTCGTTGGAAAGGTCTCGGGCTCCGTGAGGTTTATAGCAAAGAAAATTCAGGAAAAAGTTCAACAGAAAAACGGGATAATATTTTTTCACATACAGCGCAATATTAATGGTGGAAACGCATATAAATAATGCATTATATTAGATGTTACTATGTTATATGTATTTATTTGCGCTCCCACCATATTTATTTAGAATCATGAATAGGGAGGTATTTGAATAGGATTGAGGTATTATTTATAATTATTCAAGAGATAGTAGTAAAGTTTGAGTTTAGCGGGCGAGCTAAGCAGAAGACGGGCTTACGGATTGCCTTAGCGGATGGACTGAGCATAGTATAGCTATTAATGAATTGGATCTGCAGATAAGTTAAAATTAATAATCGCTTACAATAGTTACAATTAAATGAATTGTAGGTGAAACGAGGTTCCACATCTGAAAATTTGACGTTTTTGAGTAATTTTGAACGGAATGGTGATTTGCAATGATATTGATAGATGTTATAATTTGTTTTAGAAGGGTCTGATTATTGAGAACGAACAATAAATAGATAATTTTTTTATTATGAATCCTAGCCAAAAACATTGTTAGGAATATAAGAAATGTACAATAATGGAGAAATGAAACAAGACAACCAAATGGATTTTTTATTTTCGTAAAGAAAGATGAAACATCCACTTAAAATAAAAACGTTTGCCATTCCTCCCTCTTAGATACTCATTCCCATACTAATACTCATACTCATACTCGATCGCAATGGTGTGGTGCTCTCTGGTGGTCGGGTGCCTTGGGTTCTATATTCGCACCAACATTCTTTTCATATACAATCAAAACCGTTTATAACGACATATACCGCTTTTCATATTCGTTAATTCACAAATAAAAGCAAATTGAGAAAAATAATCTCGTTTTCCGAGAAAATTTCTAGAAGGGGGCAGCTACCCCTATCTGCCCCCTATGGCGACGCGCATGGTTTATTAATATCTCATCGATAGAAATTATCTTTCAGTTAATTATAAGTAGCTAATTTTTATTTCAAATAGTTTTGGAGACATTGGATTCTATAACTTATAAAACTTTAAAAAACGTAAAAAGTAAATCTCTAAAAATTTGCGCCTCAAACAGTTTGTCCTGTAGCTAAGGCTTCATTTTTAGGTTCTAAGGAACGTGAATTATGTTTTATCCATTGGATTTATAAACGGAATGTTCACATATGTCATTATATTTGAATTCAATTTGTCGTAAAAAACGATGTCGCTATAATCTATTTTGACTGTATTGTATAATGTAATGTGCACTTTTCACTATTTGTTGGAATGATGTGGGTGAACTTTACAATATATATGAATGTATTAGTGAGAAAATAGAAGAATATAGAAAAAAAAACAAAGAAAAAAAATTATGATTCGCCTCGTTTCTTTATAAAATGGACGCGAATATTCGCTCTAACCAATGTAACGTTCGTTTAATTGCAAGTAACAATCGATATATCTGTCCTTTTCTGTACAATTTTGTTTCGACGGTTTATTGTCGATGTTCAATCAGTAGCGTTTTCATACTTAAATATAATAAATACTTCACTTTCATCCATCTTGATTGTAATATTAATCAAAGTTATGAAATTCTTCTCGTACAATGAATGTCGCATTTTATTTTTTAAGAACACGAAGTCGAATTATCCGAATGTAAAATAGAATCCAATTTGTTGAAAACTCACAGAATCTACTGAAGCTATGAGGAAAATAAAAATTCTTACTAACATTTCCGGAGATATATCGTTTCAATGAACCATAGAACGGAAAGTTATAGTGAGTTTATAATGATATCACACTTTTTTCGATTAATTCAACTTACGCATGTTACTTGACATCTTTTCAATTATCTACTAGCCGATTTTCAGGTCTTTGCTAGAATTTTTGAACTAAAAATCTACATTTCTTGTACTATTATACACATCAATTGTAACGAATGAAATAAAAGTAAGAAAGCCGTCACTGTTTTTATTTAGTCGATATATATATAGTTGAATGTATTCCATTTCCAGTATGATCGAATATATGATTACTTTTTCTTCACCGTTTCTTGAGGCTCCACACCCGTCCCTGGTGCCTGCAGTTAGACCACCTAAGAACGTTTTACGTTCACCTAGAACAAGCGGCAATAATCGATTCTGATGTTTAAATGACTTGAACTGAAGTATCAAATACTTTCTTTTTTTTACTGCCTTCAAACACCGCCGTCTTGTAAATTACAAGAATCCACTTTCCAACATCATTTTCAATCATATTTTTCATTTAAATCATCATTCTCAATTCAATTCAATGAGAATTCTTCGAATTTCATTTCAATTGCAACGAATTAAATTCTATTTTTAAATTATTTATTTTCTGAAACATAAATATTAAAAAAATACATTTTTTATTTATTAATTATTAACAACTAATTTTTTATAAATTATTTATTTAAAATAAAAAATTTAACAATCGTTGTTTTACCATTTTCTAAACAAGTGATCCAAAGCGATCGTCAACAAAAATTAATTTCGGTTTCATAAATTGAACTAACCAATCAATTAAATATTATTCTGGTATTTTCAATAAAGAACTCATTGATTTCCACAATGAAAATTTTCTATTTAAGTTTAACAAAGTTAATAATTCACAGTTAATCATAGATTTAATTGTTTATTTGATTAAAATTTCAGAAGTTTTAATTCATAACTTTAAATAAACACAATTTGTTCATTTAGTATAGAAATGTACATGTTTAGCAATTCTATATTGGTACCATTTAGGAAACTTGATACAATTTTAAAAAATGAAGCGTAAGCCTGTAAAATGTAAGTTTGGTCGCTCACGAAAATTATAAAAGTAAAAGTGTGTTTGCTTGCATATTACAGTGTCATATTTAGACTCTAAACTACTGAACCGATTTTGATGAAATTTATACAATTTCAATGGATATCAAATTAAATTAAGTTTACAAGCAGTACAAACTGCTAACGATACGTCACCAAAAAGGAAAGAAAGTTTTGGCGGCAATATATATATGTGCATACAATACACGCTTCGGTGGATTCGATCTTGCTTATTCTCAAGAATATGATGAAACACAGGCATTAAAAAATAAAGGGTTTATATTAAATTTTTTGTTAGGAAAGCAATAAAAAACGAACTGGTAAGTTGAACAGACAAAAAGAAAGTTACGAACACATTTAAGTTGAAAAAAAAAATGAATACAAGTCCTAATTATCGTATGCTTGGTAATTATGAACACAATACAGATAAAAAACAGCAGAACTAGAAGGGATGATGATTACAGTACAGGAGGGAGGAGAGCAATGGGAACAGTAGTAGCGTAGGAGCAAGGGTTGAGGGTGGTTGAGGGTGGTTCTAGATGGTTGTTGTATAGAGAAGAATATACATTTTTTATTTTTAGTATAAAAAGAATTAAAAGCACTGATAAATATACAATATAGTACTTCTGCCAAAAGAAGATAAAAACTGAGACGCAGTTACAGAAGCAGATATACTTATTGCCACCCTCTAGGCAAGAAAAAAGGGGTGAATACGAATTAAAACAAAGACTATACTACCATACTACCATACTATACATACATATACAAAATATAGTCAAAGATGTTTACAGCGATATCGACTATCATACTTTCCTTATAACTCTCTCATATAGGGCTGACGAACCTTTATGTATCAAACAAGAATACTTTTATTTTGTCCTGTTACAATGATTTTACTGGACAAAAAGAGGCACATAGACCAAAGGCTTTGAAGCCGAGAGTGAAAACATGAGATCTGAGGCATTCTTTACTTGCTCCCGTGGTATGTTTACTATTTTTGTGCTCGACGGAGGCGGAAAGCGGCAGCTTCGTTTAGCACAGCAGAACGAAAGTTATCACTTTCCACCTGGAGAGCAGAAAATAATATTTTTGTATTTGAAATGTTTAATCAAACATAACGACCATAATAGTAGATGCGTTCAATCACTAATCACTAGTCAGTGTGTGTGTTCAATAAACGATTCACTATAAACGATTTTGACTGTACAAATGTATAAAGGGTATACAATTCTTAAACAACAAAAAAATAACAAACTTACTATTCCTACTATTCCTATCCATTCCATATCCACTTCATATTCACTCTCAATATTATTTTAATATTTTCATTACGAGCTGGAGAAGTTGGAGGAACTACGAGTGCGCCGCCGTTTTTATGAATATTTTTCAATTGCATGAATATTTTTTTATGTTTAAACTGAATGACTGTAAGGATTCTTAATATTTAATAATAAAACACTTACTGTTGTACTTAAGTGTTGAGAGTCCGAGAACATTCGTATTCAGGAAAAAAATTCAATAAAGTTGAATGGTTTTTCTTTATATTAGACACACAGACAGACTCCAACTTACTAGCACGGACCATTTGTTTGAAATTTTATTCAAAATATTTTTTGTCAATTAAAATTTCGACCAAATTTCTACATAGAAAAAAGAACGATTTCATGGTGAAAGAAAATTTTCGTCTTCCTTATAATATTCTTGAGCCAACAAAACCATCTTTTCTATTTATGTATTTCGAGTACAGTTACCTACCATGCCCCTCTTTCTTTATAAAAACGTCTTTAAGTAGGTGATTAATAAAAAATTTACTTATTTTAAGTATTGTACAAACCAATTAGTTTAATTATCAGGTGTGAGTGGAAGATTGTATGTAATTTACAATTTGTAAAAATGTATATTTTTAACTTGACCTTATTAAATTTTCTGTAGATTTACACGGATCATTAATCCAATATTAGTTTATTTTATTAAATTTTTTTTTTTTTAAATATAATAGCCCGGGAGTTGTAAGTTATCAGAAGAAGTTAAAGATAATAAAGATAATTGAACGTAAGAACAAAGAAATTTTATGTTATGTCATAATAATTATCTTGACCAAGCCGAATGAAGGTAATGAACACACATATTGAGTTGACTGCTAAATCAAGTATGTCTTTTTTAAACTAATATTACAAATAATTCATAAAGTATGGAGTTAAAGTAGCTTTAATATTTAATTCTTTAAACAATAAAATAAATCTTTGACTTCTTTAATTAATAGTTGTGTTTTTTTTTATAATAAATTGACTACAAGTCACACTGAATATTAAAAGAAGTTGACAGCATAACTTTAACAAAATTTTTTGTAGATAAAAAAGTTGGAAGTCTCGTCTAAACGCACCCACTTACGAAATATTATCTTGATGCTTATCATGTGGAAAAAACTGTTTGGTCTCCCGGACAAAAAACAAATAAGCTTATTTAAATTGATGTTACATTTTATTTAAAATAATTGCAAATAAAAAACAAATTACGTATAATCGTATACGTATACATATATATATATACATATATAGTGATGCTGCATGCTCCATGCTGCTTACCTTCAGCCTACAGCCTGCAGGTACAGCCTACAGTTATTATCATATTTGCGTCAAATTATTATCATTACATAATAATCACAATTAACGCCCTTTAAGGAGAAATCAATTTACTTTTTTTGTATTAAAAAGAAAGTTAGTTTTAGTAGACCGTACCAAAAAGTGTTTTTTTACAAGCTTTTATTTAACAAGCAATGTTTATCCGGATTGAATCATGCAAATGAATTTTAAAGCAGTTATCCACAAAAGATTGAACAGAAATTTTGTATACATTTTATATAACGTTAACGTAACGTTTTCAAGACATCGCTTAACTCGAAGGGTTAAAAGTTTCTTCTAATTTTCAAACAAACGCAATTTTTTTATTTTTCGGGTTAAATTTATCTTATATAATATATTTTATTGAAATGGAATTCTTCCCTCCCTACGCAGGTAGTACCTACAATTGTAGAAATTCGAACAAGTGTAGTTTTTATTGAGTTGCAATTATCTAGACTCTACTGTAATAACAATAAAATATCAAAAAGATGTTTTATCAATAGAAAACTAAGTAGAAGTAGAAGTAGAAGGACAAGCTACACGACTACACGACTACACAAACACTCGAACACGTGGAATTAGCATAAAAAGTGTAATTAAAACGATAAAATACAATTAGTGAAAAATCAATTACAAAAGAAAATACAAAACAACACAACACAAATGAATATAAAAATGAAAATCAATCCATTTGAATTCGAACAGAGCGGAGCGGATCGGAGCGAAATAGAACGTTTTCATTCAATAATAGGCGATTCATACGAAAATTTGTGTTTGAAAATAATTACAGATTATTTTGTTATTACAATTATTGGGTGACAATTCTTCGAACATAATAAACAATACCCCGAAAATATCCAATCACATGCGCCCATCACCCATCACCCATTGACACCCTTAACCCATTTCTTTCCTTTAATGACAATTGCTTCTGTTACGTAGCATGGCGTATCAATTAAACGTATAAACAAGGATAGATAGATATGAATTTACACAATTTTAAAAAGTAAAATTGCTTTGTGCGCTTCATTTTTCGATTTCGTGTTTTTTTTCTTAAATATTCATCGTTATTGTATTTGTATTTGCTTGGTGGGTTCAATGGGGGGTATGAGGGTATGGGTGTGAGGGTGTGAGGGTGTGAGTATGGTTTTTGTCGATATTGAATACAAAATAATGTTAATAGTAGTTTATTTTAAAATGTGTTTTTCTTGTGAAAAGAAAAGCGTATATTAGTGAGTAGTGAGTTGTTCCCTTGTTTTTCGTTCTTTTTGCAATCTTGTTGCATAATAATGAGATACAATTAAGTATTGTCTTTTATGTGTACGCTATTGAATCTGAATCTTTAACTTTACACAACGACTGCCTGCCTGCCTATTTATAACCTATATTAAGTTAACGCGCCACTTTTCTAACTTTACCATAATGAGAAATTACCTTCATTCGTAGAATTTTTTATTTTGTCGATAAATTATTTCTTAATAAATCGGACTAGTCCGATAACTTAATATTTAGTTAGCAGGCCCTTTACGAATTTCTCAATTTAACGATACTGATAATTTGTTGTTATTTATTAGTAAATTACTGTGAAATTTTTTACTCTGCTGCTCAATTATTTAAAAATGTTGTTGGAAAATTCCAAAAGTTTTCCCCTAACTTAATATAGGTCTATATCTGCTTGTATCTATATCTGTATCTGCTCCCATAACAAACTTTTATTGACTCAAACCAAAAAATTGTATACAATTTTTATTATACATCACGTTCACTGATTTATTTGTATGCAATGCTAACAGTACCAAATCTGTCCTACCAGTCTTGTTGCGTAGAAGTATTTTTCCCAAAACATGCAGGGAAAAGTAGGCGATTATATACTGATGCTTGATTAATTTCGCATTTTTTCTTCGCATGAAGAAATTTCATAGGAAAAAGCTTCAATGGCAAGTATTAAATTGGAAGAGAAAAATCGAAGAAAATTTGCAATGTAGGTGTAAATGATAATAATTTAAATATACCTACTTACATAAAACATATTGTAAATAAATAAATAGTCAAAGTGAAAATAGCATGGAAAACATTGGAAAATGTTTAAATGCATGTTATTCTTCGAATATTATGCTTTAACTGTATTTGTACTCATGGAGAGACGATAATATTTATTCTATTGTTTTTCAAATGGTTACTAATATTTTCAATACTTACAATAGGTACAAAGTGATCTAACACAATCGAGAAAATGTGGTATCCCCAACGAATCATTATTTTTAAAAGCTCACTTTAATTATAGACGTTTATAAAACTCACGTCAATTAACTTATTAAAGTTACCTTTTCCGACCAAAAATCTGAGCGTAGAATATTAAAATTTTATAGTATCAAGTTTGTAACGCTTAAAAATGTTGATGCTACCAACAAAATTTGGATATAGTCCAACACTGTCTATACATGGTATTTCAACAATTAACTCAATTTTTTGTTTTCACTTGTTTTATTTTAATATGGCATGATAGGCAAAAACCCCTCACACAAAGTATATGTAACATATCAAATGTTTTAGATCACAGTGTACGTGTATCTTGTTTCGCGATAAGTGATTCATTTTCATGTATTTTCCTCAAAACAATTAATCCAAGTAGAAAAAGAAAAACAATGTAAAATTTAGTGTTTAGTATACTTATTATCACTAATTGTTGTATTTTCATTCATGGAAATATCTATGGAAAATGAGTTCGTTACTTTTTTTTACTTGGAAAACTATACAACAAAAATGGAAATGATTTGTTTTTAGAAAAGTGGTTTTTTTGTTTGATTTTAAAAGCATTTTGATGTTTGATTTGATGAATCAATTTGATTTTCATACCATGTATATATGAAATATATCAAGGCATACTAAGTTTGTAGCTTGCGCTCGAAAATATTGATGCTCCGACCTTTTGTCCGCCTGTTATCACGATTACTCAAAATAGAAAAGAGATATCAAACTGAAGCTTTGATTTTTAGCTTGCTCAGCACATTATAAGTAACTTCGGTCTGTACGACTTATCTTGTATATATATGGTATTTCAACAATTAACTCTGTCAATTGTTTGTTTTTACTTGTTATACTCTGCATGTGCGTGTAGGAAGCCTCAAACAGTAAGGCTGTCGCTAGAAGAGAATTCTTGTTTCTCCATTTTTACGAAAGAAAAATTGCTCTAAATTAAATAATTTGATAAATAAAAACCGTAATTATTCCAATTTAAAAAAACAAATGAAATAAATTGCATCGTATAAAAAGCTTATGTTTTATTTCTATCCCTTATGAAAAAAAGCTACCACTTAAAATGAAAAATGCGTAGACATTTAAAGAAAACAGAAAAATCTGAAATCAAGATTACGAATTATATAAATTTATACTTTTTTAAACTCGACAATCAACAGAAACGAACATTTATCATTTTTTAAGGTGGAAAATTATTAAGGGAAAATCAACCCCTTATACAAAATGTCATATCAAACTGGTCTAATTTTTGTAATTTTAAACTAATCTTAATATTGAAAGAGGGTTCATTCACGTTTAAAAAGGGTTACATTATATAGTTTTTTTTGTAAGTATTTTTATAAGAAAATTGTTACGTTTAGCAACTCGAAGGATTTAATTGAATCGATTTAGAATTTTATTATAAATATAGTATATTCAACGAATTCGATTTTCCCCTTTTAAATGTTTTTTCTCCATCAAGAACCAATTCAAAATGAAAAAGGCAAAAAAATTTAATTATTTTGTAGATAATACCAAAGTATTACTTTTTATTAAGAGGTATTCCTACTCTAATAATAGAAATGAAGAACTTTTCGCTTGACCCAGCCATGTAAAATTTTTTATTTTCGCCTAAAAATTTACTTTTTTCAAATTATTTCATTTTGATGGCGAATCTCTGGTTCAATGCAAAATGCAAAAAAAGCAAGCAAACTAGAGTGTTTTGTTGTGAGCCATATTTGGAACGGATGTCAACTGATTGAGCCACTCGTATTAAAAGTTCCAAAAAAGGGTTTGAAAGTTTTTTATTTACATTTGATAAAGATATCTTTTAAAAGTAAATTCATATGCACTTATTCATGAGAATTCGGTTTTGAGTCCCGCCTGTGTAATTTTTTTATTTCTTTCTTAATTTTGGAAGAATTGAAGTGTACAATCTAACTCTCAAATGCTATGTGTGATAATTTGATAAAAACTGTTGAAAAAATCATATGTGAGCGTTGGTTTCATTATAAAAATGTACTTTATTTAGATAAACAGGCGAGAAATTAGATAGAAAACACTTAATTTATGAGCAGTTAATTATATTTTCAAAGTTCCTTCCATGAACAATAAAATAATTGGATGTGGATGTTGGTATGTATGTGTTTAATTTTGAGATACCTTGTATTTGGTATATATATAAAAATGGTATTCGAAGAGGATAGCTTGTGTGATTTATAAAGGGCTATCAATTCCCCAAAGGTTTTTTCATCATTCTTTTAAAGAAAGTTTTATTCGATGTCTCCAATGTGCCGTGCCGTACCGTGCCGTGTTACGTTTGCGAATGAACAGTTACAGTTACAGTTACAGTTACAGTTACTTTGAATACAAGATAAATTGCCTTAATTTGGAATAGAAGCTTTATAGAACAAAACTCACTTATAGTTACATTACAACCAGAAGTAGGTACAGTACGTACATTCAATATGTATGTATACTAACTAACGTCCAAACAAATACGTTATACATTATACGTTATACGTTATACGTTATACGTTATACGTTACACATTATACGCTGTGTTATAAAACACAAGTAGACACCAAGCCAAACTTTTCATTTGACAGTGCGTTTCTTCTTTTTATTATGTAATATTGTGTAGATGTGTGCATGAACAAAGACAACGTAATCACATTATTTTATTTGACTGTCTGTCTATCTATCCAGAGGTCTGTAAGTCTGGCTTGCCTGTATCTGTGTATCTGTGTATCTGTTATCCATCCCACATAGATATCCATCCATTCATTCATATGAAAAATATGAAAAATTATCTTCTTTTATTATTTACTATTCTATCATTCCAGAATCGAATTTCAATTTTACAGTTAAACCTCTTTTATAAGAACATTTTTTGAACTTAGATTTCTTTAGGATTAGGCGCTTTATGAAAAAAAGACACTGAATAACAAAGAGCAACAAATATTATCCATTCAAACTTTCACGATTATAATATATATCAGATTCATTGTAGCGTTGAAAGATTTACTGTAGTTGATTATTCGAATACAACTTAATTTTTTCTGTATCATGTCATCAAAACCATAAAATAAACCACATTATAAACAGTATAATTATTATAATGGGTATAATGTAAATTTTTTGTAACGTGGGGACTGTCCCTACGTGGCATAAGGTCACGTGTCCACATTATGTTTTGGGAAATAGTTATACTAAGTTACTTCATTTGTTGAAATTATTTGAGGTAATAGGATTTCACAGTTTAACTGCGATGCTGGAAATGTGGATAATTTGATAATTTTTAGCTAATTTAGCGTTAATTAATATGTTGGTAATGTTGGTAGTGACAACAGAACCTTAATGAAAACGTTAAAAGTTTATTTCAAGTTTATCAATTTTAGTTTTACAATTTATAATATAATTTAATTGTATAATAGAAAAAAAAATTAAAATGATTTTCAAATACTTTTCATCAAGAAAATGAAGAAAAATTTATAAAAGTTTTATTGTAAAAAAAAAAAAAAAAACATAACGCGAATCGTTTAAATGAACCCCATCATTAATATTCAAATGAAAAAGAAAAATGTGTTCGAAGAAAAGTTTTCCTACAAATTATAATTTCTTTTAGAAATTTTACTCAATGTATTCATTCTTAAACATTTTCCATGGGATGTTTTATAATATTCTTTTATTCACTTTTTTTCTCAATTATATTGTATAGTTAACGCCTTATAAGTGCGACCCTGTCTTCTGATTCTTATACAGTTTACGAATTCAAAAAAAAGAAAATTTATTTAGTGTTTCAAATTGATGAAAATTTAAGTGAAAAAACTTTTTAAAACCTAGCTTTTGTTTTAACATTCATAAGTGTGTCTACATTCAAAGACTCGGTACAATAAATGAAGGTGACTTATTTGCTTCGGCCTGGGAAGAAAATCAGTTTTGACTAGTTTGGAGTTCTGGAAACCGGAGCTCTTACTTGTAATTTTGTGAGTTTATCAAATTGTATTAACAGGAATCTTCGGTTTTTATTGTTTTGAATATACCTTATGTTTGAAAAAAACCCAGTTAGCTACGGCTCTAATGAGATCGTGTTTACACGGGTCTGCGGGTTCTTTTGGCATTGCGTTAAACCTGTGATTTCAATTACATGACCAACCCGATCTTATTAGAGACAAGTACTCAACAGTCTAACGATGAATCCTCAAACTCAAAATGAAAATTTGGCGTGGTTGACCTTGACAAAAATGTCTTACAAATACACCCATAAACATAAGTATATTTAACGAACTTTATGGGAGAGATTAACCAGTTATTACAACTTTGATTTAAATTCTCGACTCCCCCAGCGCTATATTGCAATTGCATTTTATTATTATCCTCAAAGAAAAATCTTTTTCATTAAAAATATGAAATATAGAGAATCCAATTACCTTATTTAAAAATAATCCATGCAAAGACCTTTTTAATCATTCGAAGCGTATTACAACAAAAAAAATTACAATATTCCGCAAGTAATTGAAGTAAATCAGAAATCCACCCCTTACAATAAAAAAAATTGTAGAAAAAGGACAATAAATAAGGATTTATGCAGTCGACAGAGATAAAGTAATCGTATAGATTGAAGAAAGAATTATCTACTGAAATGATCTTTTTCTTAAGTTTATTTAGCATTATTTTTTGTAACTCCCTCAATGTTTTTATGATCCCCCTATTTTTATCACAGCCCATTTTGCTTTTTTCGAGGGTGGTATCGTATATATCGCATCAGAGACGTCATCATCCCCCAACATAAAATACCAGTCATTGTATTTCATGTTGAAAAAAAGCTCGAATCGTTCTTTCATTCTGGTGAAAACTTTTCACGAAAATAATTACATCATTTTTTTTTTAAAACATCGTTGGGTTGGCTTGTTTTCCTCTTAAAATAATTTAAATTAAATAATTCGAGTGTCCATTAATTAAGGAGGAGAACCATTGAAAATTCACGCATAGTATAATTTTTCATCTCCTTGGCAACCAAGAATAAAAGTTTTTTTTTCTTATATTACGATACGAAAAACTTAAGTTTATGAAAAAAAAAAAAAAACAAAAAAACAAAGAAAAGTGAGTGGGAAAAACTCGTGAACATCTATACAAATATTCATTAAAAGATTTCATCAGAAAAAACGTACCCTGCTGTTTCAATCAATCTCACACCATTGGAAAAACCACCCTATCTCATGCTTTTTAAAAGTATATATAGAAGAAGACTTGTGTTTCTTCCACCCTTATTCGTCCGATGCAAATTTATTTTCAACCCCTTGGCATCTCACTACAATTTACTCACACCACCAAAACTATACAAGCAAATTCGTTGAACATCATAGATATATATAAGCAGCCCCTCGCCGAGCGACCGAGCCTCATCCTCACACCTTCGCATGCTTACAGCTTTTTATACAGGAGCTCAATCTTTTTATAAAGTTTTCGCGTGATGCATAATGGGCTAAATGAAAAATTATCATATCTTTGTATTGGGAAAATTTCTTGAATTTTTCTTTTCACTTGCTTCCATTGCAGATATGAATATAACTGACTCGCTTCAAAAAATATTTTAATTGCAAATAATCTCTCATATAAATTTAAATAATTTTACATAGACCATGCGACCACATTACACATTACACATTACATAGACACATAGACACATAGACCATGCCAATGCCAACTCTATCCAAATATACCTAAATATAAAAATATCACATTCAAATATTCAATTTATCATCGTTTTTTATTTTTCTTTTCTATCAAATTTTATATTTAAATTCTTGATTTTTAAAAAACCATTTAGGTAAATTTAACGCTTAATAAACATCGTAAAAACAAAATATACCATTTTTTACGTAAAATTTTATTCAAAAATAACTTAAATTTCAGCTAGTTTAAACAATATCCCTTCTTTTTTGCGATATCTCTAGAACTACGTATCTAACCGTCAACCCAATTTTTAGATTCAAACTTACTTTAGTTTCATCAAATTTCGGGGGGAAATTATATTCTTAGTGTTTCCGAGAAAATCATTAAATCAGAATTTACATTTAAAAAAAAACAAAGATCGAAATTCACTCCTAAAAACAACACAAAAATTAAATTTAAGAATTGATATAAATTTGAAATTTTTATTGATACAATCTAATTAAAAAAAGAGTCATTAATGTAAAGTCGAAAATCTTTACATAAACAAACCAGTTACGAATTTTTACAAATCGACAGCTGCAAATATGAATGAAAGCTCATTAATTGTCGACCGCGGGGCCAAAATCCATACACATACATTAAAAAATGTATTATAAAATATAAAATGCTTAAATCAAAACTAGTTTGACCAGTTTTCTCATGGTTCAACATAATTGTTATCCAGGTACACAGACCAACGGCCATAAAGAACCCAAAGGGTCAAAAAAAAGAATAGGGTTAATATAAATTATAAAAAATAAAAAAATTTGACCCTTTTATTGAATTGAATAGAAAAGGTCACTTTCTATTCAAAATAAAATATCTAATTTGCATACTAGTATGACCACTTCTTGGTAATAAGGGTTGCAATTCCTTTATATATGTTATAACAATTGTTGAACAAGGGCAGTTCATCCCTTATATGAATAGCAGCATACGTGTATGCTTTAATATACTCACCTGAATCTGAACACTGAACAACAACATATTGTATGCTTTGGACGGGACGGGACGATTTGGTGTTTGGTCCGTCTAATTATTTGTATAAAAAAATGATAAAATAAACATTCAGATTAAAACCACCGCTTTTTTTTGGGATGAAATAAGAACCTTCTTCAAACTCTAACGGATATTTTATAACTAATTGTTCACAGAATCCTCTCTAAGGATAATAAAATTTAACATCCATCTCAACGGTTTACAAGGGTTAAATGTTATACGGACACTCATACACGGAGTCATGTACAGATAAAAATAAATTTTTGACTCAATAAGCTGTTAATCAATTGTGAACACATAATTTTATGAGTCTAGTTCAAGGCATATAATTTAACTGCCATTTCAGAAAATTGACAGGCTGTGCTAAAAAAATTTTTCAAGTGTGGGGGGGGGTGGTTCAAGCCTTTATCCATCATGGAACGCCAAAAAGTTGATAAAAACAAGAAACTCTGTTTTCGAGTACAAAATAAAAACTTTTCCAAAGCCCCCCAGGCGAACGGGCCTTAACATAAACTTTAGGAGACTTGAAAAGTCCCCAAATTCTTATTTTCTTGAGATCGTTTACTCAAGAAATCTTTACTTGTTATAAGAACATTATTAGACTTTTTCTTCAATTCAGTAATTTTTTTGTACATATTTAATGATTAGGATGGGCATAAAACTCGATTTAGAAGGCTACTTGATTCATTGGATCAACACTTAATATTAAGTTAGAACAGATTAAAGTATTGTTCAAAGAAAAATCCAATTAATCACAATTTTCTTTATATATATATATATAAGAAAAAAAATCGTTATTTAAAATATTTTTGTTTTCATAAAATTTTTCATTGAATTTTCCATAATTAAAACTGTGTTTAGGTATAAGAATTAAATGAAGTGTTGAAAAGAATCCAACCTCTAAAAATTGTCCTGTGAAAAACTTTTTACTAATTAAAACTTTTCTGAAAACCGATGGATGGAAAACTGATGGAAAAACTCTTAAAAGGAAAATATAGTCATTGTGTTTTTACAAACAATATTTACTGGTTTGCTCTCGTATTAAAATTTTATATAATATCAAGTTTCTCGAAGAAATTTTCCTTTTTTTTTACACTGTTTATGTGTGTGTGTTTTTCATTCGAGGTATATTTATTACAGAGGAAAAAAAATTAACGTTTTTCTTACTCATTTGTTGTCATTTTCATTTGATCATTTTTCATAAAGTTTTTCATACAACAAACTTCAAGGAAGGGAAAATGATTTGTTATCGAATACATGTAATGGGTGATCCAATTTAAAGCTTTTTTATACTTTTATTATTTTGCGATTTTCACTCAGAACTATGATCAGCAAATTACTTTTGACTTGTCATACAGGATTGAAGACCAAATTCAACCATTATACACCAAATTTTGATTGAAGATTTTTTAGCCAAAAGTTGAGCAAAACTTTCAATTTTGTGATTTTCAATCCACTAAATGTACCGAAGCTATCATGAACAACTTTAAAGATTCATGAGCAATAAGTAGATTCAAATGCAATGTTTTTCCTTCTAAAGACTTTTAAACATGAGCGAACCAATGGGAGCAGGTCATTGGAGCTGGCCCCACACTAAATGTGAACTTACCATTAATTTTATTGACTTTTAGACAAAAATTTTCAGATTTTCCTCTTCTAGACTTACTACCTTTGTTTTGCACCCCATTAGGCAAACTAGAAACGTACATGGTTCTGTAAAAGTGCATATAGTCTACCATATTATGGTTTACCATATATTACTTTCAATGTTCTATTTTATCTCTATGACTTTTTAGCTTTCCATCTTTGAGCATTTCCTTTGTAAGAAACAAGTTCCTACAGTTCCATACTTTAAACATGGTAGTGCCTTAGAACCAATATCCACTAAGTTACTGATACCGAAAATTTAGTGCCTTATAAATAAAATAAATTCGAGGACTGAAGATTGGAACACTCATTATTAAAACAAAGTATTATATGTAAAATATATAAAACTTTGGACAATTTTCATGAAAATTGTGAAATTTAACAAGTTTATATTTTTTATTGAGTACACATATCCAACTTCTTAAATGGGTCGGGTTTACCTCTACGCCTTTATTTGATCAACTTTAAAAAACTGTTATTTTCCTAAAAGAAAATGATAATGACAAAAAAAAAGAAGAGAAATGACTAGTTATGCATGCAAACAGTTGGACGTCAACTAAAATAGAATATCTCCAATGGTTTGTGAATCAGTTGGTGGTGTGAGTGGGTATTTAGTAAGCATATCACTAGTGACGGGTGCTTGGTGTTGGGTGCTGGGTGCTTGGTGCTGGGGTGCATTCTGAAGATGGTATGGTTGGTTATATAACGATATACAGAGGATAGTATGAGGTCCATGTAGTTATAAATGGTATACATATACATATACAAGCTCTTTTCTTTCTTATAAATGAAAACGCGCGGCCACTTTTCTTTTACAAACGAGAAGAAATAAAGATAAGAGAAAAACAGCAGAGAAAATGTTTCTCTTGTTGTCGGAAAACTACCTCCTAGATCTATCTGTATATTTTCATTTGTCCATGATATACCATCATATGTGCAATGTATTCCAAAATTCATTCCCACAGTATTTTATCTAAGATTGATATTCAAAGTTTTGAATTGGACCTGAAATATAATTCTTCTTCTCCAGTTTTTGAGTGATATTTGATATTGTTTATTTGAGTTTTGCCTGTTTTATTTACTTTTTGTGACCAAGGATAACAAAGTTACATCCCTACAAACACCGGCGCTTTGACAAGTGGCACTCAGGCGCAGGGCCATGTGGGAATGACAGTCGATCGCATTATACTCATTATATTCATTTTAAAATTGTGATTTTTAGTTTTAGCTTCAAAAAAGTTTTCTTACGGGTCTGTCCAAAATATAAAACATAAAAAAACTTTGGTTTTTGACGATTTTTCGATACTTTTAGAGCACTTTCTTACATTTACGTCATACAGCCAAACAGCTAGTGACAGTCGAACCACTTTAAAAAAAGAAGTTTAATTTTTTTGTTCATAAGATGGGCGCTGTTCCTGCCTGCAAGTATATTTTGAACGAAACAAAAACTGTTGGTTTTTTGAACGAAAAAATTGTTTTTGTTTGTGTGTGTATATTGAGTAGAATAGAATATTTATATACCGAAAAGCAATGTCCCCAATGTTCACCTTCTTGGTGTAGTCAGTGTTCAGTGTTCAGTGCTCAGTGTTCAGTGTTCAGTACTGAGTACTGAGTAGCATGTATCTAAGTAGTAGTGTATGAAGACACCGTCTCACTCTTTCCTTGTGATTCTTATCATTTAAATAAAATGGTCTTTCATGTAACACAGAGTATTTCATTAAAAAAGACAAGTATTACACTTTAAAAAGCTCCTGCTTAACAGCAAAAATTTATTATACGTTCTTTTATGTCAAACAACTAGATTCACGCTTTTCATTTCTATTTCTTTTCTTTCTTTTCCTTCTTACTAGCACTGCCACACCACCACACCACCAGTATACATATACATCTAACAGTCAGTACTCAGTATTGCCATTGCTTGCTATATCTTTATACATATACATATATATGAACAGCATATATACATATTTTTCGTTTTTTCCTCGAAAAAAATATCCAACAACATTGTATTGTACAAATATATACTATAAAGGTACACTGTGATCGAGCACACTCCACTCAACGGTTTCAAACATTGGTCCAAGTCATCACTAAATTCAAACAAGAAAATTTAGTTCATGATGTCAAATTAAATTTATTCATTTTAGTTCTTTATCGCACCTTATATATATTTGTTTGCTGGTTGGAAGGTAAAACCAAAAACTGTATAACAATTTAAAACGATTCCAAAATCCAACGATGTGTTACCTAGGACTCAGCTTGTCATGAATTTTGAGAATATTTTGAAAATAATTTACAATCTGTCAATTTATGTTTATCATTCAAAAAAATGAGTCATAAGTTATCAGAAGAATATTAAATTTATTATAGATAATTTAAAGTACGAACAAGGAAATTTTATGTCATGCTATAATAAATATCATGACCAAACAAATTGTAGGTCATGTACGTATATATTGGGTTGACTACTAATTCAGAAGTATGTCTTTTTTAAACTAATATTACAATTAATTAGTTAAGTATAGAGTTCAAGTAGCTTTAATAGCTTTTTAAGAAGATTTAAGAAGTATTTGACTTCTTAAATGAATACTTTAAATTAAAATGTCTTGTATTTAGATTTGAAAGATTTAAATTTTTGAATGAAATATAAAATTTTGGATATGAAATTGAATGAAATGAAATGAATCATCCAATAGTTTTATTTTTCTATGTTTCTTCTACTTTTCTTTCGGGATACAATTAAAAATTATACATTGCTTTTATGTAATATTATTAAGTAATACAAAAAAAGCCCTCTTAGAAAATAATGAATAAAATTCTGTTTTATTTTTAGAAGACTATTTGAAAAACAATCAGATAAGACATGACCCCCTCTCTTATATTCTCTGCTCCCCACTCCCCACTACCCACTCTCTACAAAACAACAAAAATTATACATATTTTTCATTTTAATTTTTCCATTATTTAAATGCTTTTTTCATTAAAAAAGTCAAATAAAAACAATTTCTTATTTTTTTAGAGAAAGTGCGATGCGATGTCTTTAAACTGAATTGCTTTTGTTAAAAGTGACAAAAAATATATGAAATTTTTTACTCCTCGTAATAAATTTGATTTAAATTCCCCCTCATTTATAAAACTTAATTCTCTATACATTGCGTTTTCATAAACAAACGAATTTTAATTACTCAATTTGTTCTACAACGTGTCTCAGAGTAAAGTCATTTTTCAATGAATATCGATGAAATTGTTAAAAAAAAAAACGATGTTAAGCCTCATATATTCAGGATATTTAAACAATTAACCATGTTAATTTTTGAGTATCGATTTTTTTAAATTAGTATCCGCTAGAAAAATCCTAATTTTAAAATATTACAAAATATATTTAGGTCAATATTTAAACACAAAAAAGAGGGTAAAATTTAACAAAAACTACCCCTTGTAAATAAATTGAAAGTGGTCAAACTGGTATGCAAATGAACTGTCCATACATAATCTTAGATCCTTTTTAGGGATACACTTTATAATATTGAACCCTTTAACTATCCAGGAAGTAAATTTTATTAGTTCCGTGTTACCTGTGATCCATGCAACAACCTTTAATGAACTAAAAATGTTCAAACTACATGAAATAGACTACTTATAAACTTTCTATCGAATATTGATGTGAGTGTGTGTTATCAGTGAAGTGTTTAGTGAAATTTTTTTAACTTTTACTTTTGAGAAAATTTTTAATTACTTCTTATCTTCAAGTTTTTCGAAAAAAAAAATCAAATGTGTATTAACTGTAAATTGTTTATAGACTTTATTCATAGGTTTGTTTCTCTGTGCTCTCAAAGGTCAATGATTAATTTAGTGATTACTATTTCTTCACCTTTCGCATTCATTGTTTGAAAGATAATTAATTCGATTTTTTATTCAAATTTATTGCACAAAGGGCTCTAACGGTAATTACATTAAAAAGGCGTCTACTTCATTTTTATATTTTACACTAGCATTTACTCGTTGCTTCGCCTACGTTATAGCTTTACAGAATGGTGCACACAATCAGATGATAATCTGTTTATTTACCTGTAGGAAACTTATCTCCCCGAAATTGACTTACATGAAAAATCGTAGAAATGTCTTTTACAAATAATTTTTCCTAGAAACATTTTTTCATCAGATCTGTTACAATTGCAGTTTGAAATCAGCCTAAACTAGATGTATACCTACCTGTCAAATTAGCTACAGTGGAACCCCGATAACTCAAACCTCAAGCGAAATGGGTAGTTTAGACTTAACAAATAGTTCGAGATACATAGGATTTAATTGCTAAAATTTCGATTAAGAAGGGGCTGCTTTTTGAAATTCGAATTACAGAATATAATAATGAAGGTACTATCAATATCTCGCAAGGAAATAACATTTTTTTCGAGTTACAAAATAATTCGAGATACCAAGTATTTAGGAATTCAGCCGAAGGGAATGGAATTCGTTTTTCGACTTACTGAGGATTACGACTTACTGAGGTTCGAGTTATTGAGTTTCAATTGTACTATCTGATCTTTAAACTAAAACCGAAAATTGTTCAAAAATGGAAAACGAAGCGAATTTAAAGTTATTAAGTTTTATTGTACTTGTTTTCTAGATTTTTCATAAAACATTTTATCTTAAATGAAAATCTACATGTGAAACATAAATTTGCCGTGTTATTGAAATCGAACCATAATCAAAGTCGATCCAAAAAGAAACAAAAATAAAGGTGCAGCCATGCCAATAAATAACAAATCGATTGGATTATATAAGTCTAATAAATGATGATTTCTAATAAAGTAAAAAGTAACCTAAAAAGGTTAACACATGTCTTACTAAATGTTACACGAAGCAGTCAAATATCGATGCGGGTCGACGGAGGGGTGTGAAGCGGACGCGACGATACCAAAGTCCATCAAAACAATAAATATAAATTTTTCAAATATTTTTTTTTATTACAAAATTGTGTTAGGATGTCATTTGTGAAATTCAAATTCATAAATTTTATCTATAAAATTTAATCTTTGAAATTCTTTTAGGTTGACATTCACCACTTAAAATTTGTGTGAGAATTTCTCTATTCACATCTGTGTTCTATACTCATGTGACCTTCGTCCTATATACTAATTAATTATATAAATCAGAAAGTGTTTTTAGGATTACGTATACTAAACAAAAGAACCTTTATTCATTCAATTTGCTTATTCCAAAAACAGGTTTTAATGCAATCAATACGTATTTCGACCTATAATGTAGCCATCATCAATACGAATTTATCACTCATGTTTTTTAATTTGACACTTAAGTAAGACAATCTTTTCGGAGAATAATTAATAGCCAATTCCTACTAAATCAACGACTAATGTTAGTTATAAGAAGTTTTGTTATGTTCGCTGGTTTGTTTGTTCTTAATCAGTGAAAGTAACAAAAAAGATTTTTTTGAACCTTCGATTCAAAGAGAAATCAGGCCTAATCGAATAATACTTTTAAAGAATTCTTATAGGATTTATCCGTAATGTTTCAATGTCATTTGAACACAAAAATTGCTTTAATTTTAAATCAATAACAATTTATATCGTAGCTTGATTTAGCAATAATAGTACAGTCATGATAATTTTGTTTCGAAGAAGTGTAGAAAAATATCGTAGAACGATTAAAATTGTTGAATTTGACTGTATTGCGTCAATTTCTTGGCATTTATTCAAATCTTGTATTTTCTTCTTATGGGTGAAATTGTTTCTTAGTTATAGACATGCAGTTTTTCATTACAAATTTTATTACAAAAAGCACATACATATGTACACATTGTGCGAGATGAATGTGCCACTTATTGTATTAGGGATGATGATGGCTTTAACACCCCCAAAATAGACCTATAAACATTTTTATCAGTATTCAAATTTTATGAAACAATTATTCAATCAATAATTGACATTATATTTTGATGCATGTATCAAATATTTAATTATGAACAAAGCGCGAATGAAATAAATTCAGTAGTATCGTTTTTAAAAATTTATTTCGATTATAATAAAATCATTTTCGTAAAGAAAAAATGTGAATTGCAGTGAAATCTGTTTTAAACAATTTTACATACTTAATTTGCATTTATACAATTGAACGCGAACTTTTTCATAATTATGTTTTATTGAAAAATAAATATATTTCCAAATGTACAAATACAAAGGTAGCTCGTTTACAGTACCTCACCAAAATTATAGGAACGGAGTATGGAGTATGTGTTCTAAAGAAAACATTTTTCATTGTAGTTTGTAGTTCAGAAACTTCTTATAAAATAATTTTACTAAATGAAATTTAAAAAAGTTACTCAAAGTAATTCTCTAAATTTTCTTGAAAATAGTTTTAAATGTTTTTCCTATTTATAAGTGGGCTGTATACGAAACAAGAACTTTAAATTTCTTTTTATTTCCTGCGGTGTTTCGAAAATCACCTAACAACTGTCTAAAGCCTTGTATAATACTATAAAAAATATTAACAGGAAGTATTGTTTCGATCTGGTCTCCATTATTTCGAAATTGTTGATCAAACTTTTTTGGACAAACTGACCAACTTTGTTCTTGAAATCGGCTTATAATGAGCTTGACATTCGTGCGTTTGGTTTTGTCTTTAGACGACTGGACTTTAATCAAAGAATCCCCGAACTAGTTCTTAGTTCGTTTTTCTGGAATGATTTTGTAAGCTAATTCATACCAATGAATTAAACTCATAAAAGAAGGAAAATCTCTTAAAAGAAGCGTTGAATGTATTTTCATTGAACTCCCTGTACATGTGAAACACACTGTATTAAATATATTGTTTAAACTTTTGTCCAGTTAGAAAACTCGAATGAACATTTGTAAATAATTCTTGTTAAGGAATTTATTTTGATAAAATTTCTATTTCTATAAAAAAATATAAATATAACGTTTTTATACTTAATTTTATAAAAAAAAGAATAAAAATAATAAAATGGAGTTATTGGTTTGGGATGGTTTGGCACCTTCAGGCTGGCAGGCTGGGGGAGTCACATCAGTCATAGGGTGGCTGAATAAAAAAGGGGAAAAATAAAGATGGTCGTTGCCAATGCAGAGAAACTGAGTTCTTTTTATTGATTTTTAGTTAATAGCCAGTCAAGTATACACCAACCACCCCCCGTCTCAAACAACCCCAATAAAAACTCGCTACTTTCATTTACCATCTATTTGTATATACTACAGTTTCACGGTTGTTGTGTATGTATGTATGTATGTATTTATGTACGTATATCGTTATAGTCAGTCGATGCGTCGAATCCACATAAAAATATATATATTTTTTATTAAAAATGTTTTTTTATTTATTCTTTATAGGGTTCTTTTTGTTGTCAATTTAAAACTTTATAATATTTAGTTACTTTCTCAATACCAACTTTACAGTTTATTTTTATTCAACAAACCTCATTCATTTTAAATTGTTTTTTATCCAATTTTCAATTATGGTTTTGATATTGGATTCTTACATGATTTCTTATTATTTCTATTCAATATTCCAGTATTATAATTATGGCTTCAATCATTTAAACATGTTCCCATTATAGCAATTGCCCGATAATGATTAATAACTCATCCAAAAAATTAGTTTAAAAAAGACATACTTCTGATTTAGTAGTCAACCCAATATGTGTGTACCGTACCTACAATTGGTTTAATCAAGATAATTATTATGACATAACATAAAATTAGCTTGTTCTTACTTTAAATTATCTCTATTAAGTATTACTTCTTCTGATGACTCTTAACTCAATTTTTTTGAATGAAAAACAAAAACTTTGGACAAAAAGTATAAATAAAGAGATTTTGGGGTCGTTTTAAATTTTTGTACATTTTTTGGTTTTACCTCTCAACCAGCAAACAAATTATAACGTGCGCTAAGGAACATAATTCCAAAAATTTACTTGTTGTTATACATGTTTAGAAGATATTTTAATGTAAGAAGAAATTTTTAACTGTTATTAAATAATCGAGTAATCAAGCAAAATATATTTGAACAGATCGAACAACGATATTGGTAATGGTAGAGCGTTGATCGTTGCACAGATACGATATACGAACCGGTGTATGCATGAAAATAAGAGTGAAAACCTTGACATTCAAATAGAATTTTTGTATGAAAATTATCCTCTTTGTATAATATGGAAAATATTTACTATGCCAAAGTATACATACTTATACCTACCTATGTATGTATTAGTATTTAACTAACTATGTTAGCATCCCATACCTACCATCGAACCTATTATAACTCGCTCGCTATTAGTGCTTACCATGCCTTCAAAAATTAATAAAACACACTTTGTTCACATATAAACTGAAAAGTATAAAAAAATTTTAATTGTAAAATATAAATCAAATGCTTGTAAAGCAAGAGGTGTTTTCTACTGGTGATGCCACTTTCTATGAGTGCTTCGAGGAGCTGAATCATCTAGCATTGAACAACACAGTCAGACTGATCTGGGTCTCGGAAACTTACTTGAAACTTACTAGGAAACTGTTGAGAAGGGTGATGTAACTCTTGACAGGACAAATGAACTATCATCACCTTCACAACATGGGGATCTCTAATGATCCCATTTATAGAGCCTGAATGATGAAACCTCTATAAATGTTATTTGCACCTACAGAAATCTACAGGGCGTTAGATTCAGAATGTTCGGGTCCGAAACCTTGGATCCATCCATCTTGGCAGAGATCCCGACGGACAAACTATGGTCTTTCTGTGTGGCGTCTAGCCTCGACAGAATCCTGGAGCTTCATCAGATTTTAATAGCATCTCCGGTTTTTTTTACTTATTAAAAATTTCGTCGGTTCATTTTTTGATAGCACGGTAAGGACTATAAGTGAAGTAAAGCAATGAGCCACAGCTATGGTCGACCATACAATACAGGCTACAACTACAGACTACAGACTACAGAACAGAGTATAGACTAGCAGTAGTAGACTACATGAACATGTGTAAGGATACGGAATACCCCATCAAGCTATTTAGCGTGTATGAGATTTAATTCATTAGTACCAACTCCTAGCTCACGAGTCACGAGCCACGAGCACCAACGCGAACGTAATGAATGATAAACTTTCTCATAGTTTTAAAACGATTACATAACCTCTGATCATAATGAGTTGAATGCAAAAAAAAAAAATTACAAAATTTACTCATTTCATTTTACACCATAATCGAAAAAATCTGTTACAATTTTACTTCCATAATTCCTAAATGAAAAGCGATGTTTTTTAATTTTACCTGCTTATGTTAAAATGTAGGTATTTATGTAAATTAATTAACAAAGATTTGTAAGTATTTAAAGGACAATTTTAACTTGTTCAAAAATTAATTATAAAAGGGAAAACTTATAACCTTTTTAACTAAATGTTTTATTCGGTAGATGTGTTAAGTGTCTCACTCAATACGGTATGGAAGGAATGAAAAGCCGCCAATAAACTAGTACATAGTACAATAATTGGTTTCTAAAGAATCAAAATTTTTGAAAATAAAACATTTTTTGTCCATAACTTTTCTTTTTTTGATTTGAAATGTAAGTTACAGTCAAACCTATAAACCAGTTTTTACCAAAAATTAATTAATTAATAATAAAAAGTTACTTTTTAGAATTACTGATAGACAAACTAATAAATAATCAAAACATGAAACTTATATTGAAATATATTCGACAATAAATTCAGAAAAATTCAAAAATCTAAATAGGAGTTGAGTTATTTATAATTAATTTCCCAATATGTTTGACATAAGACAAATCTCTTCAAGTAATTGTTTATAATTAGATATTTGGTTTTAAGAAATATAACAGAAGTTGATTTGAATTTTAAATAGTCTACAATTAAAAAACAATTCTAATTTTTGATACTTTATTTTTTCTGGTTAAATTAAGAAATTAAAAAGTAAGAGGTACAGATTTTTTCTTTAGTTAAATGAATAGAAGTTACTTTACTATTGGACTATTTAAAATAATTATGTATGTTGACAAAAATTAAAAAATTAAAATTAAACGAGCCGTTTTTTTAAAATAATTAACTCAAATTGGTCATATTTTTACATAAATATTACAATCGAAAGTACCTACTATAAATATAATAACTGTAAAACTTTCTACTCCAAGTAGGTAATTAAGAAAATTGCATTGAATACATTTTTTTGTCTGTTAAATTTTTAAATAAGTTCACTGTTTGTGAAATATGCAATAAACACTTTTATACTTTCAATTTCATTAAGGAAAATTGTCTATATAGAGTTTTCATGAAAAATTCATTTTTAATTTTCATTGTTAGTTAGTAAACTGCAGTCAATTTTATATGTATGTAATGAGTGTTGCCTATGTAATGTAGAGTGGAACGAGTATTGTTTACTGTTTTGTTTTTTATTTTTCAACAAAATTTTGTAATGTTTGTGAAAGTTGTGATGAATAAATTTTGATTTTTTTTAGAAATAAAAATGATTTAATTACATAAAACTTTTGTTTTTTTTTATCTTTTTGTATTTACAGAGCCCATCTAATGATTTTTTGCATCGTATTGGTATATAGAATCGTATAAATTCGCGGTAGAGCACCTAAAAAGCCCGCTTAAGTTTTTGTTTCATAAATTTGGGATTTTTTTTATCCGTCTAATTCAAATAAATGCCTTGTTCTAGCTAAACAAATTTTATTTATGAGAGTTCGTTAACACAACTTAGTCATCAGAAGTATGAAACAACAAATTATCTTTTTTCATAAAAACTATTTTTTAGACGTGACTGACACTACCTTCATTTTGACACAAAATAGGAGCCTGAAAACCATTTTCTATAAATATAAAAATGTACTAAAATGCTCTTTTTGAGTAAAATTAATAAGAATCAAAAAGAATTTTAATGAAAACTTAACATTTACGAAAAACAAATATTATTTAAAAAATAAAAATACTGAATGCAAAAAGTACTACAGTGTTCACACCATACTCAAGTGTTTTTACCATCAAAAACCGCAAATATTTTTTATCTATTCATGGTTCACTTTTTCATGGACTCACATTTAATACATGAATACTGGCTTGGCAGCAAAAGGAGGATCTAAATCTCAATAATAAAATAATTTTCCCTTGATGAAAAACTCAATCGATTATCAAGAAACTTTTATTAATAAGTTTTTATAATAATAGATATTTTCCTTCCACAATCTGACAGCAGGACTGTTGGAAAAAGCTGATGATCGATTTGACAATTATTAACTGTTTTCCTATTTATGTAAGACTTTTATGGCAATGTGGGACCACTAGGAGTAAAACGCTTGTAGTGTAAAGCTTCCTTGTGTTTCCACCATCAAATTTTAACAACTTTTAGTACTACGCTATCTTAAATCTTAAATTAAGTGATGGGTCCGTTATAAATCAATTTTTATGAAGATAAAAATTTACACACACAAAAAATATTGTTGAGTAAGAGCATGGACCTTCAAAAAAGTTTATGGTAAGTATAAAATATTTATTCATGAGGTCCAATAAGTCAAAAAAATCATTAAATGTCTTTAAGTGATGAATCAAAATTACATAACACTACTTTAACATTTCTTAATAATTAAAAATGCATTTATAAAAAAAAAAAAAATATTATTACAAAATCAAAGAACAGATAAAAACAGAATATTTTGTTACATAATATTTCAATTCTTACAAAACATTATGTTATTCAAATCAAAAGAGATGAATTTTTATTGAAGGGATGCTGTCTGACATGAAGTGGGGGCTATCACAATTATATTAGAAATAGGGGAATTCATCCCCCTTAAAACGAAAAAAGTAGTGGAAAAGAAAGCTTAAAGGGGTAATATTTATAGTACGATACCCCCTTCTTATTCTTATGTCACTATGCATTAAACAAAGACAACGATATCACTTGAAGAAAATTTAAAGAAAAATCATATCATCCTTTATTACATACTTTTTTCTTTGTCATGAAAAAAACACGATGTTTTTCAAATACTTTTAAAATACTTCGTTGAGAGTTCACTGTTTTCACACTAGAGGCGGTATATACAAGGTAGAAAAACTGTATCAGTTATGAAGCTTATATACATTGAGTGACATCTGTTGGTGTAAAAATAAAATAAAACACAGTAATTTATAAAAATCGCTTTCGAATTTCTTTTTATTAAAAAATAATTAAACAAATAATAAATAATTAACTTAAGTTAAACTTTTTCTCTAAAAAAAATTATAAAATTTGTTTGAGCAATGATTAACAACAAAATTCATTCTTCATTCGCTACCTAATTTTAATAACTATTTATGGGGGGTGTTGGAAATCATTCTGATCGCTACCCCCCGGCTTGAGCACACTCTATCCGTAACTTATCCGTAAACCGTGGAAGACAAAATAATCTAAGAAAAAATGGCCATTTATAATTTATTATATATGTATAATATATTTTTTGTAACTAGATTTTTGGTTTATGAGTCCTATTTAAATGGCTAGACACAAAACAGGGGTGGGGAGGTAAAATATTACACTAAATTTATTTGGAAAATTTTTCTAATTTTTTTCACTTGAATCTTTTTTGATGGATGAAAAGAATGTCAATGCTTTCATTAGTTGATAACTCTTCGAGATTGGTATATTGGAGTCGTACAGCGATTTTGAATTCTTGCAATCAACATAGAACCACCAATTACATTTTAAAATTGTTTGATCGAACAGTGTAGACTCAGGACATAGAAAACTTTTCATTATTAATCCGTCGTCCGTTAAAGCGCATACGTGGAAAACCTGTGGAAAAACACAAAAATGTATTATTTTAAATATCCGGAAAATTTTGACCAGCAATGGATGGAACAAATAAACGCTTTTGACGAAACAATCGTACTTTTGGCACGAGTGAGAAATTCTTCAAAAGTCAGATTTTTCGGTGTAAAATTTTCAAGTGTGAGTGCAACGTATCAAACAACTCAAAACTTCGCAATCCAAGACACCGATTTTAATGATAAACCCTACGTGTTATCGTGGTAAATTTGAATGGCTTCGTGACAACTTACCATACATCCTAAATCTTCATCCGCGTATAATCCTGGAAAATGTTTTTGGTCTCCACAATAGAAAGATGTTTCTGGTAATTCCACACGCGATACAAAGTTATCATCGAAATTTTTATCATATCCAACTGGATAATATTCTTTGGGTGCGTTCATGACTTTACTAGATGTTGTCGAGTAATGTTTATTCGCGGTAGCTGCTACTCCACTTCGTACGGGATTGATTTTTGTAGTTAAAGGAGCTTGGGTTGTGGTAGTCGTTGTTGATGTAAGCGCAGCAGAAGCTTGTTGTGCAGCAATAAGAATTTGTTTTCGTTTCAGCGCCTCTTTGCGTGCAATTATATCCAATTCTGCCGCGGATAATCCGTTTAGATTTAAATCGGATGAATTTGTAGTCATAACACGTTGTAGCAAATTATTCGCTGACAAATGGTTAACTTTTGTTTCCGTGGCAACTTTCTCATTGGAATGCTGGGCAGAAGTGTATGCATTCACAACTGATGCAGGCATTGCATGGAACTCTGGAATGGGATCAACTGATTGTTTCGATGTAGTTTTCGTGGCTGTTGGTCGTATTGCCGATCCAATAATTAATTTTGGATCGAGTGCCGGTGGGATTGGTTTGAACGGAGGCGTGGTACTTGAAGTCGTTACCTTCTTTTTAATAACAGGTGGTGTTGTTGAAACAATCGCGTTGCTGCTTTGCACCGAACGATCTGTTTTGACCTTAGTTGGAGGATTTTGGACATTTTGCACAACTATTCGATTATCCTGAAAAAGATTATCACATTAGCTTAATAATAAGACACACATTTATTAGAAAGTGATCCGAACCCTTTTCTGTGCAGTCTGAGCAACACGTCCCGAACTTGATCGACGTTTATTTCCTTCCAAATTTGATAATGATTCATTGAAACCCAACTCATCGCCTACGGAGAAACCTGTAAACAAAACCGTAATTGGAATAATCGAGCACGGTATTTTGTTGACAAATTTTCCTAACCACATGCGATATTAATTTTCACCGTGCAATCGAAAAAAAAGTATATTGTAATGAAGAAGGGGGCGTGAGGTGTGAAATGAGAGTTAGAAATTAATAACATATCAAATAATATAACATTGCCTTAATGCCCGTTCAACCTTAATTAATATATGTATTAAATGGTTGTAAAAACAGTTTGGTGATTTTAAGCGAATGTCATTATGACCGATTTGGACTGTAAATTTGGAATATACATAAAAAGAATTGATTGCAGGCTATGCAGGTATTATTAAAATATGATATTAAACACCTGAAACAGAACACCTTTAACCCGATGGTAATTACTGCACTGTATAAATAAAATATAAGTAATGAGATAGATTATGAAATGTACAATTAAAAATAATTTCAATACTTGTTAAGTTGTTATAGACTTACGAATGTAACCTGTGTGACCCCGCAATTACAATTCATATTTTGAACAAGTTTCTAGAAAAAAAATAACCCAACCCCATTTAAGTGTAATAAACTTTTTATTCTTTGTCATTCAATTTCAATTGACAAACATATTTAATATTAATAGTACAGTCAAAGATGTGACAAAAAATGGCTAACCAAAGAAAATGAAGTAAACCGCTCACTTTGTGCTAAAACCTGATATAATGTGTTTCTTAAGTGCTAAATATCATTCGTAAATCATGAGTTATTTGCTCAAATTTTTTTATTTGTTAATAAAAAATAACTTAATTAATAAATAGGCAACTTGTATTACCTATACGTTATACACGTAGCCATTAAAAGCACTAATCTTATACATGTATAACATATAGGTAATACTAGTTGCCTATTTATTGATTTTTTAGTCAAGTATAATTTATTGTTTATTAAAAAATAGAACCATTTGAGCAACTAACTCATGGATTACGATTGATATTTGACACCTAAGAAAAACATTCATTTTCCATAATCACATCTTTGAAGATAACATATTTTAAAACATTGGATCCAATCGTGAAACGGACACGTTTTTTTCGTTTTTAGGATTAAAACTATGAAAAATTGGTAACAAATCGCTATTTGTCTCTTCGATACGACTTTTTAAAAAACAAATATTTATTATACAAATACTTTTTTGATACAACATTCAAACTTGCTATGCCTAAAGTTTGAACGAACAAACAGCCAGACCACTTACGATACCAAAAATTTATGGTACTGAACCCTAAACTACCGAATTGCAAATTAAGAATATAGTCAATAAATAATCGGTGACAAAAAATTACGTAATCTATAAATTTTTGATAATTTTGAAAAAATTTGTGTGTTAATAGAAATAAAAAAACTGGTTTGAAACATGTTTGGATCAGTTTTTTTTTAAGTAGAGAGGATTCAAATTATAGATTTGTTGTTATTTTTATTTGAAACACATATTTTCAAGTTCATTGTCCGATTCAAAATATAAAAATATTGTTGAAATGTAGGTCACAACTCACAAATATCAGTACATGGGTATATGGTGAGTATCATCGTGAGCATCGTGGGCATCGTGGAGTCAGTAAGAATCAGAATCCGATCCAAGTTTGTTGACATGTTTATGTTGTGTTAGTGTTAACATAACTTATAAATCTTTTTCCGTTTTAATTAAGTACGTATTGACGACAATAAAAACAGTTCTTGATAACGAACGAACACTGAACTGAACAAATAGTCATAGTGAGCGACGCGACCTTTCAATTCACGATTCACCTGCTGATCTGAAGACCTACTTAGTTCTTCAAAGAATCACAATTAAATACATTACATTCATTTAAATATGTGCCACTTATTTATTTTATTTATACAATAATTATATTATTTATTAATTATTTATTAGAAATGCCACACAATTTTAATCACTACAACCAATGTCAAACTACATTCACACAAAAAATATATTTCTTACGCCAAGAAAGTTTTCTTGTCACAAATCAATTTCTTCTTGCTCCAAGAACTTTATTGATTTAAGAAAGTAAATATTTTAGAGCCAAGAAGAAATTCATTGCATCAATTCTTTTTTCTGTGTATTCATGATTTAAATTGCGAAAAACCAAGAAAAATTCACCCATGGAAAAAAATAGTGTTAGTTTTATTAACGAAAAAAAAGAGGATTTTGTTTTGGTTTTTTTTTAGAGTTAGGATTATTTTACCTAGACCTACGTGAGCTTTCACACCACCAAGATTTCGTACTCGAAACAAACCAGATTTCTTAAAAGCGCAGTTGAGTATTATACCAAAATCGGACTCCAACACACAAGTACTGTTTACCACACTAGGACCAAAACCTGTAATCAATATAAAGTATGTCATGTCCCTATTTACAATATGCCATTGCCAGGATTCCACTCTCTTTGTTTTTCTTTTTTGGTAGAAAGTAGAATACCTAACAACGTCTAACGTCCAACGTCTTTGTCAATAATTCAAATTCTAATTGATTTTTTAGTAGATAATACAAAGGAGATTAAAAAATATCTCATTTGTTAGTTTTTTACATCAAAATATTTTTTTTGTTAATAGGAGAAAAAATATAAAATACAGAAAAGAGATAACAGAAGTAATTCAAGCAATACAATTTAGTTAAAATTTATTAATTTTGTTAAATCTACTTAAGAGATTACACTGAAAAAAAGGACTAATACTAGTTACAAGGAAATATGTTCTTAACAACATGATACCAAGTAAGTATTTACTTGCTATATTTTATGTCTGTGTACAAAGATTACAATTTATACTTTAGATGATTACTAGTGTCATCTGTAGTATTACCCTTATCAAACGAAAAACATCCCTTATTCAAACAATCACCCTTTTTATTTCACCTACTCATCAAAAGATGTCATTATACTGTAAAACATCACAACCCTATATTAAATCAATAGATGTAATTTTAACATCCGTTTAACATTTATTTAAAAATATCCCCTTAATAAAACAACCATTATTCTTAGCTATAATGCTCTTCTATAGATGTCAGCACTTTCTACTTTTATTTAAAAACATCCCTTGTTTGGACAATTACTATCTTAATTCAACAAATCATAAACAGATGTCATTGTAATGTAATAATTCAACAACCCTTATACTATAATTGTAAAATCACCCTACTTAATATATTTTAATATTTCATCCATAGATAACAACATAATAAGCATCCCTATTTTGTAATTTAACTATTTGTAAATAGATGGAAATATAATGTAATATTCATCCCTTATTTTAGTTTAAGAAACCAAATATAGATGTCGATAAAAGATATAAAAAAAGCTATTGATTTTTTATTCACTACAGTCACAATTCTTAACGTTTAACTTCATAATTTAAATTCATCAACAGATGCTATTATCAATACTATAATACAACCCCTAATTTAGTACAAAAACCAAAATATAGATGTCAGTTGAACAGTTCTCGAATATAGCGCCACTGTTTAGTTAGAAGTTACTTTATAATTTATAGTTTACCGACGTAAAGAACAAGCTTCGTAGTTTTAAATTTAGTTTACGAAAAAGTTTTTTTGTTTATTTAAAAAAAGTCGAATAAAAACGATTAAAAATTTTTGTTGCCACAAGGAAAATTTTTATTTCAAGAAAACATACTTGATGTTCCAAACAAATTTTTCTTGATTAAAGAAACCCTTATTTTTTCCGTGTATATCTTTTAAAAAATAGAATATCTTCTTAGACGCATTTCCAGATCCCAAATTGGATTACATAACAAATAAAGATGACTTAACCAATGAATAAATTTCATTTATGAATGAAATGTCATAAAAACACAATAAATAGTGGGATATTTCATAACATTTAAACAAATTAACAAAATTCTTAAATTTGTTTTTAAATATTAATTATTCACATGTGTTTTAGTAATTTGTACAATTATAATTAATTCTTTTTTAAAACGTTTCATATTCATCCACGAGCGTATACTTAATATTTTGTTCTTCAATTATAAGTTTTTGGGCGCTGAACTTGTCTCGAAAAAATTATCGTTACAATTCAATAATTTTTCGATCCCGAAATCTACTGGAAAAAAATAGGTATTGAACAGAATATCAATAATGATTAGAATCTGATAAATATAATACGAGAATGGCCTCAAAATCATGTAATTTTACAAAATAGTTCATTGTTAAGTCATGTAAGTGTTCGTTGGCTAGGCTAGGCTAAGTTAGATGTACTTGTAATGTTCATGGGAACGAATTATTATAATTTAAAAATCTTTATTCAATTCTAATAATAATATTATTATTAGAATTATTAATATTAATATTTGAAATAGAATTATTAGTTTTTTTTTTTAAATAAAATTGCATGATGCAAATTGGTTTTTGCTACTTGTCAAGTCAACTGGAACTGAATTAATAATACCTAATGTATTTATTTATTTAAAAAAAATAAAAAAATTCAAATTATTGTATTTGTATTTTTTTAAACCAAGTATTGGCCGCTCCAGCAATAATAAATTTACTGTAATTTATATAATCATAACATACATAATTATTCATAGATGTCAGATTAAATACCAAACGCACTATACCGTTATATACAGTAAATAAAATTCTATTGTGAACCAATATACCGATCGAATGTGTAATCATTTATTTATTTATGAAAAAAAGAAATCTTAAGAAAAAGTCCTAAAAGCTGCTTTAGAATAATTGCTCTAATTAAATAAAAATAATTAAGCAAGAACCCGTGAACTTGTTGCAACTCCAACGCATACAAAATAATTAAAAAGAATTGAATGCGTTTAAAGCATATTATTTTTATTTAGTTGTAAAGTAAAGTGAAGACATTAATGAAATTAAAATGAAATTTAACATGAAATAATAAATGATTTAAAAATGAATTTTCTAATTTAACAAATTAACAAATACAAGGACATCTTTAATTTTGAATAGGTAGGTACTCTAGTCTAATAGATACATGAACGTTAACTTGTATATAATATTTAATACCTGTTTATATATCATATTTGTAATTGTATAGGGTCTTTCAATAAGAGTGATACTTTTTAAAATTTGCATAACCTATACCAAAATTTTGTTGGTAACATTAATATTTTTAAGTGTTACAAACATGCGACCAAACTTAGTATACCTTGATATAGTTTATATATAAAAATCTTATATCATAGAATTGATGCGATTGGAAAATTTCGTCATTAAAATTTAAGCGAGTAAAAAAGCTATGGACATTTGAAAGATGTTTTGTGCACAAGTGCATAACAAAACTTCAATGGCTGAGCTTCAAAATAAAGATATATACAATGAACTTTGATACATTGAGCTATTTTAAAAAGTATCACTCTTATTGAAAGACTCCATACTTATTAATGAACAAAATAGCTGATAGCGTTCATTCAGTTGTACACAACTACATAGGTATTAGGTATTAAGTATTAGGTACTGCTACTTAAGTATACATACATGTATATTACTTTACTTAAATCATTTTTAATTTTAAATAATATTAAATACCTACTTTGAACACATTCCATTTCTGTTTCTATTCTCTACAAATACAACTAACCTAACTTTCTACACATTATTTTATTTTTGTCTATTATTGTGCATGAATTTTACCTACAGGGTGTAACCACTACATCGTCAGAAAAAGTACACACAATAATCAGAGTTATCTTTTGAGATACATAAAAAAATTTGGAGCTGACAGAAAACACATATATCCTCCGTGGGATAAACAACAAAGCTCTATAAATATGAAGTTCAGAAACATTTCCTTTTGGATCGTCTTGCCCATTAAGAGTTTTGATCAGAATGCCAGAATCTACAATTTCGCCAATATTAACAAAAACCGAGACTATTCCCCATAAGATGTTTTGGGAGTGTTTTAAAATAGATTGCTTGTAAATGTTTTGTAGGACACTCAATATTTATGCATAGAAACATAGATGATAAATTTTAATATTTATTGTTAATTAACTGTAATATTTTAATTAGATTTAAAAATATTACAGTTGAAGTAATACCTTTTAACAATGCAGGCTCGGACTTTACTTATTTATATTGAAACTTTTAATTTCAATGAGCTTTTAATTATTTATAATCACTTTCTTAAAGTGGTTCGGCTGTTTGTCAGCTTTTACGATATTTTTAGAACATTTACGTCATACAAATTGCCTAGTTGGCTAATTACGTTACAAATGAACTACTTTAAACAGAATAATTAAAAATTTGATATGCGTTTCAGTTTTAAATATACGTCTTTAAAAGTGTATTATTAGTAATGTCTTTAAAATTTGAGTAATCAATTTAGCTTAAATTTATTTCTCTATTTCAGTACAAAAAAACTTGCATCATAGTCTTCTTAAAATAGAAATACCGGATTTGAATCAGATATATTTACGGATGAATGATTTATACTTGAATACTGATATGTGTCCGTATGTGTCCGTTATCAAATGTTTAATGATTGTTTAGTGTAGATGTGATTATGAAAGTCTGTTTCAAAAGACTACTCACTCGAGCTCGAGCTCGACTCGCAAAAACAAAAACAAAAAATGAGTTAAATTGAAAACAAAACAAAACAATGTAACTGGTTGATGTTGAGACATTCAAGAACTTGTTTTATATACATCTCTTTTTAATCAATAAGAGATATGAATATTTCAAAAACGACCTAGTAAAAAATTTGTTTTTATACCATGTATACATGTAAAATATATCAAGGTATACTATGTTTAGTCCTAAGTTTGTGACTAGACAACACAAATATTGATGCTACCAACAAAATTTTGGTATAGTTGTTCATCATCACCTAATTAGTCGATTTCCGATTGTCCGTTTATCTGTCTGCCCGTCTGTGGACACAAGAACTTAAGAACGAAAAGAGATAGCATGCTGAGATTTGAAAATTTTCAGGTAGCTTCAACTAGTGACCTTGTAAAACATTCTCGAAAAACAGGAAAAAATTAAATAACTTTCGGAAATTTTCGAAAATAATTGTGTTAGTTTTTTAAACTCTTTTAATTTATAAAAAAATAATGCAAGCACTAATATTCAACACTTTCTATACAGGGTATTTCAATAGTTAACTTAGTCAATTGTTTGTTTTCATTTTTTTTAAACTTATTTAAATATCAAAAATGAATCTTTTATGGTTATTTCTTTTTAGAAAATATTTTCATTTCTACTACACATTATTTTTGTTTTTTTAAAAATAAAACTTGAATTTATGTTTATTTAATTAGCTGAGATGTAGATTACCAACTTTTTTGTTTTCTAATCCAATTTTTGAACTTTCTTTAGCTATATACTTGGACTATTTTGACAGTATTTCATTTGGATTATGGTCGACAGTTTGGCCAAATTCAGCTGACTTATTGACCCATATCAATTTACAATGTCCACAAAATGTTCGTAAAAAAACTACTAATTGAGTAATTAATAATTATTGAAAACAAATGATATGAATTATTTTTAGTCAAGTTTAGAATACAAATATTTAGAGCGTAATATGCAAATATGAAAATACGTAATTTTTTTATTTTAAAACAGTTTTTATTTTAATGCATCGTTGAATGCATTTAATCACTATTATTTACATTTTTTGAGTAAAATCTAATAATACATAGAATGCTTGAATACTTCGTTTTACTTCAACCATTTTCATCGATATCTTTCCGAAAGTTATCGAAAGTTTCTGTTTCGCCAACTTTTTGGCACTTCCATCAATTTCCTTAAGTTCAATTAAACGAAAATTTCATTGTAATCAAATCGATTTTATAATAAGAAGCACATAATTAGAGGAAAATATAACTTCAGTAAAGTAGCTCAAAGCTGGTCATTCATTTATTTAAGTACTAATTAGTTAAATAAGTAAGTCCGTTATTTAAATTAAATTGATTGAATTGAATTGCACAATATTGAATGAATTTAATGACGGATGCATGTTTTTAGTTTTAGTTTAAAATAGGTATTTAAATTTAATAGTTCTTTAAAACGGTGCAGGTGATATGAATATGAATTATTATTAATTTTTTATTTATTATAATAATAATAATAAACACATAAACACACAACTTGATGTCTAAAATACTTAATGTGTAATACTTTTACATCCTAACAAGGTCGTATATCCATCCGTCCACAGTCCTCAGTCCGCAGTACACGTCAACAGACAATTCGCTCTTTCTTAACTGTTTACATCCAAAATAATTTCAATTTTAAGTTTTATTTTGTAAAAGCCAAATTGTCTCCTAATAAAGCGAGTAGGATGGCATTAACTTGTAACACTAAAAGATTTTAACTTCTAAAATGAACCCCTATTTTAGTTAATGGATTCGTGTTCATGGTCTTGGTTAGAATAAATAAAAACCAAAAACCAGAAATAAGTAGCAAAAATATTTGATTGTTAGTGTTAGATGATTTGAATGGCATGGCATGACATTTAAGATGTAGAAGTCGGTGTGAAGGTGTTAAATCAAAGACTAAATAGCTGAAGTGTAAAACCAACATTTATGGCTAGGAATTGTAATTACAGTAATCATAGTTCACAAAGATGTAAACATGCTAGTTAAACAATTAACTAATTTAGCTATTTATCTCTATTCTATTCTATTCTCTAATATCGGGAAGTAAAATGTCGTTTTCATTTTAGCGGTAGCGGTAAGTTAGGTACTCTTACATCTTTGTCGACATTCAAAAACTTTTATATCTACAATTAATTCAGTTATTAATATTAAGTATGAAGTACTATTCATTTATTATTTTGATTTACGTTTTTATAAAATTTATATCAGTGCTGGATTTAAGAAAACTGTGCTTTGTGCGAAGTCATAAAAATCATTGAAATCCACGATATTTCACTATAAAAATGGCGGCCTAGAAGATGGTTCATGCTAAAGACACTTTTTTGACACTAACTCAACCGATTTTCAACACTCTAACTCAGTTTAGAGATGGCTGTGGAATAATTATCTTTGATAGTAAAATGTCACTAGGAGCTTAAATAAAAGTAAGATATTAGATAAGATAAAATCACTAAAATGATCAACAGGCCAGCTCCAAAATAAAAATTGATCAAATTCTAATAAAAGAATCATTTCACATTAGAATTAGTCTTCCGCCACTGATTATTTATTATTATCTAATAAAAGTATGAATTCTATTCTGATTGACGTTTTGATAAAATTTATAGTAACAGGTAAATTTATTTAATGGAAAGTTGACAAATTATGAATTTTGAAATGGAACTTTCTCGGATTTGAGACGTTTCAATCATTTATTTTATCTACAATTATTATTAATTTTAATACTATTTTAATTAATACACCATATTTCTTATTAATATATTTTAAATTAATGTATACTTTTTTAATTTGCGTGTTTGCAAAAATATTTTTATCACTTTCCTTATTTTTAAATGAAATCATTTCACTATAACGACCACTGATCGAACACTGAGTTATCTATTGCATCATAAATGCATTTTAATTGATCCTATTTTCAGGTGTGGATCAATAATTTAGAAGTTTTTGGCAAGTATTTTCTGGAATTTTTATGTACTTTTCTAGAAAGTTTCACAAAATCACTAGTTGAAGTTTCCCTAAAAAAACAACATACTTTTTTTTTATATAGTTTTGAAGAAAATGGACACCAAAGTTTTTTCCTAAGTTGCGACCTTACGGGTAAACAGTGATGTTTAAGAAAGAATGCTTCAAATAAAAGTTGATAATTTTTTTTGTAAAGAATAACTTTCACAAAAACATTCTATGTCTAATGGTTTACAAGATGAATACTTTTTGATTTGATTGAAATACCAAAAAAATTTCTTTTTTCGAAAGTCGAAAAAACACGAAAATGTAGAGTAATACTTTAGCTAGAACTTTATTTGATGCATATTTTTTTGTAATTTGTAAAAAACTTATTAAAACGTCCAACTACCCCCCAAAGGGAGTTAAGTACAGCCAAATAAACAAATAATAAATAAAATTTCAAAGATACATTAATTTTTTCTTTATTACCATGATATTCTATTTAATTTTATTGAACTATTAAGGAAATGAACATTTACAACGTTAAGGCCAGAAACCGTTTCAAAAACAAATGGTTTTCCATGTTTCTATGGAACTCCTATACTTTGTACATTCAAATATCTTGAGTGTTATTTACCTTTATAAATTATAATAATTAAATCAAGTATTGAAACATTTGCTTAATAAAAAATAAAATAAACAAAACAGAGCCGCATTAGATAGAAAATTTGTGAAACTTATTTGGCTTTGTGAAAACATTTCTGTTCAAAATATATGAAAAATGGAATACCTAATAGTTATCGTACTTTCGAATTTCAAGTCAGTAGATTTGAAAAAACCTTAATGAATTTTTTTCCAAATTTCACCTTATTTTAGTGATGAATGTTTCAAGTCAAAGACTAGTTATTTTTATAAATTTTAATTGAAAATTCAGCGTTTTCGTGATTCAGTGGTTTTTCCAATTTTGAAATTTTATAAAAATTTCGATTGAACTTAATCAACTTACACACCTTGTAAGTTGTACACGATTCAAAATGTCAAACTCAATAATAAATAAAATTATTGTTAATTATATCCGTGTGTATTTAAAAACTTTCATCGCTTGATACTATCTTAGTCATAAAAATTTTTATTCATTACATCACCAAAATTTTTACAAACGACATCCTTGGCATATAAAATCTAAATTTGGAAAAACACCCACAAAATATAATACCTACTTAATATAAAAAAAAACCCAATATTTATTTGGGGCAATCCTTCTCTGGCCAAGTAATAAATTGTCATACGAAGGATTGCCAACATAAAATACTTTTCATGAATTTATTAAGTTAAAAGTTTTCCCATCCAGTGTGCCATTAACTATTTGAAAGTTTCTTGAATAATGTTTCGAAAATTTTATGATCAGCAAAGTAGTAAAAAATTAATTTGTCTACAGTTTATAATTTGACCATTACTGTCTTAAAATATAAGCGACTGGGGAGCAAAATTGAGCTTAAATACCGAAAATGCTGTTAACAGTTTAATCGTAAATGGTTAATTACTTAACAATTATTTAAATTAATAATTGTTAACTTCCCGCTATGAAAATTGAAAATTTTTCAAACTTTAAAACCTTTTCCTTTTCAAAAATCCGTTTTGAGGTCCTAGGAACTTATTTTAAACCATTTCTAGATGATGTATAATGGCTTAATCGATCGAATTACGGCATTCTAAAAGGTTCTACAAGGTTTATTATTACTGAAAAAACGAGTGATTCATAATAATTGTATATCGAAACTTTATTCATTTTATGTAAAATTTCGGTAATGGGGCGGCATTTTTCACAACAATGGCGCATGAAGCTTTATTTCGTTAATTGTACACAAGATCGAAAACTTTTGTGGGGCTTGTCCATCTATTTTGACCATCTAAATTCGATACAGCTTATCAAAAAATAAGAAGAGAATAAATGAGTACTAAATTGGAGCAGGCCCGTAGAGACGTAGGCGCAGTCGCAGCCGCAGCCGCAGTGCAACGCAATTAATGAATACCTAATTACTCATAATATAACATAAATAATGAAAATCAAGTTTGTATAGATATTAAATTAACCTTGGTACACTTATTAATAAATGAATGCTAACTAAAATGTACTTAGTTTATTGTCCAAGAGATTGTATTTAAAAAAAAAGTAGTTGCCTTAAAGGCCAGTCACAATTAATTATTATTAAATGAATAAAACATTTTTTTTTTTAAATCATACATTATTTAAAAATTGGTATCAATGTTTACACAACCGCCCTTGACCCCATTTTACCCTACACATTAATTGTTAACTACCCTCTTGTTGTGTTTACGTACCGTTAAGTAAATACAAAGTTGCAAAAATCCAAGCAAATTTCATTATTAATCCAAAAAAATTTACGAACTTTTCACTAAAAAAAAATTAATAATAAAAACACATTGTTTGAAATCGGCACCAGTTTTTAATGTTTTGAATGAAATGAAGAGCACTTAATACTGAACTGAAGAACACTGTAGTGGATGGTAGATGAAGGATTGTGGATTGTGGACTTGCGGTTCTGCGGTTCAACGTTACGCTTACGATACGACTGACTAAGTATGAATAAGTCTATTCTGATTTTAGAGTCAATCACTTGGTTCTGGTACTGAAGCCAAGCCGCAATGTAAGTTGTAAGTTGTAAGTTGACTTAAAGTATGCTAAAGAAAGTTTTCAAATTATTATTTTATTTGTATTGCTATTGACTATCATATTCATATTCGTATACCTAACTGTTTTATTGAATCCCACTCTTTTCTCAAAATCATTTAACTTGGGTTGTGTTGTGTATGGGTAAAAGACATTCATCTAGTATTCATCGGCAGTGCACTTTAGAAAATTATTTAAAAACAATATTTATAACATCAAAAAACCCCTAGCTCGGCAGTTTACATAGCGATTTTAACAGTCGGGACCCATTCAAATCTACACCGACTCGAATTTTCACAATAATGGATCCCGACTGTTAAAGTCGCTATGTAAACTGCTAGACTTGTTTTTTTCCATATTATTGCCATATCTTCAGTAGCACTCATAAGGTTCATACAAATCGATTGACGTCACAATATGGCGTCTGGTGATCACCATATTGAATTTTCATTACTGCCGTATCTTCAGTAGCTCTAGCAAGGTTAAGACAAATCGATTGATGTATAAATCATCAAAATCGGACGACACGTTTGGCCTCTAGGATGCCACATAGGAAAAAGCATAGACTGATAAAATTCGTTACATGAACTCTTTTGAGGGAGTGAATTGAACATTTGTATAATTTTCAAGAATGATTAGCAGTTTGAGACGGGTTTAAACTGAGTATAGGTAAGAGACACGGACACATAGCGTATGGTGTTTGAGTGTTCCAATTAGTTTGTTTTTTTAATTGTTGGTGGTTGTAGTGGACTCTGACTCGCGTACATCTGATTTTTTTAAAATAATCATATCGTATTAAATATGAGAGGTACTCATAATCATTTCATATGTATGTTACATGAGTGTACACAGAATTTCTAAAAAGTAACAAAAAAGCTGATAAAAAAAATTAATGTTTACAACATATTAACATACTTTGCGTCGCGATAACATTTCACTTTTGTAATTTCGTTTTTCTATTTTGCATATATGTTGCAATCAATTTATTAATATCACAAATTTTTATTTTATTTTATGTAAACTTGTTGGAACTATGTTACTTATCGCACGTTATAATTTGTTTGCTGGTTGGAAAGTAAAACCAAAGACTGTGCAACAATTTAAAAAGACCCCAAAATCCAACGATGTGCTACCCAAGAGACTAAAACTTTTTTAATCGATTCAGGTTGCCATTAATTTTGAGAATATTTTTAAAATAATTTACAAACTGTCTATTTATATTTTTTATCCAAAGTTTATGTTTTTAATTCAAAAAAATGAGTTGTAAGTTATCAGAAGAATTCATACCTCGGAAACCATTTATTTAATCTTTCAAAGAATTAATTTTTGAATTTTTTGAGTCAAATTGACCTTATAAACTGAGTTTTGTAAAATTCCGAAACCAAAAACGATTGGCAAATACTTTCTGAGATAAAGCAATAAACAAAAAAAATTTCCTGATTTTTCAAAGAGGTTTCACAGCCTTTATTTCCTGTAGAGATGTGCAGCATAAAATAATTACTTACAAACTTTGTATAACTCGAAGTTGACTATAATGGAAAGCTCGAGCTTTTTTATTTCCCCGAAAGATTTCAATTCACATTGTTAACAACAAAATCAATTCTGATGTAACAATAAAGCTTTATCGCTTGTCGCCACTTTTTCATACATATTTCACAAATGTACACTCAGAGGGCACTAGCTTATTACATTGTTTTCAGGTGCTCTCTTGTGTTGTTATTTAAAGTGTGTAATAGAAATGCATTGCTTTGTTATATTCACCGACAGATGACTAATAAGATTTGTAATCAGAAAGTCATACTCACCAAAATATTTGCAGACCACTAACTTTCTGATAACAAATTTCTAATTTTTGATTTTCGAAGTGAAACTTATACTTTTTATTTTACCTATCAAGAGCTACTAGTAGAGGAGTAGTTCACACTACAAAATGGAGAGTTCGTATACGTAAATAAAAATAACTTTCTAGTATGTATCTGTATTCTTTGTTATTAAAAGTTCACAGTTTCACTAATAGATGGCCAAAAGAATAAAAATATTCTGTATTCTGTTCAACACCAACAATACAATTCGTATTCTAATTTTTCTTTATTGATTTTTACCAACAATTGAATATTTATAGCCATCTATTTTGCAAATACAGAACTAAGTTTGTTTGAGACAAAGTGTAGTTAATAAACGAATAGATGGAGTTAACTTTCCTACACGCAAATATAACATTATGTAGTTAGTTACATTACAAATCGATTCAAACACGCAATCGTATATTTAAAAATATATTGTTATCAATTTATATTGAATCGAACCCATAAGTCAATTAGAAAATACTTCTATATGCCTGTTCAAAGTAAAGATTGGAATTCTACTAAACCTACTAAATAATTCATGCTAATAATATTATTAAAAATTACCTGCAACGTCCCACGTCCCACGGTGGGTGAACTATTCGATCATATAATACCTACGTAAAAATACCTATACACAAAGAAATATAGTAGAATTACTATTTTCCTGGATTTTTTGATGGCATTCTGGAATATTAGGTATTGTCGCATTTGATAGTTTCTTACAATAATATCCCCTAGTCCATTCGTCTTTTGTAAGATTGTCGATATATCGTTATATTTCGAAATAAACGAGAAAAATTGTCGGAGTAATTCAGAAATGTATTTAAATAGAAAAGTTCAAGCATAAATACAAAAAAGTGACTTATTTATGTTTTCAATCGAAAAATGCGAAATGCTCATTACGCGAGTGCTGACAGGTTAAACACTTAATGTGAGTGTTTAGATGAGAATTCCGAATTTATTCCGGGCTACTGTAATATGGTGTAATACATTTAAAAACAAAATCAAAATTATAGTATCTAAACAATGTCAGGTTTTTCAAATGTTGGGAAATAATAAAATAAAAAAAAGTGAAAACAACAAATGAAAATTTTTTATTTATCTTATACCATTTTTGTAGTTTTTTAATTTTTCATCAAAAATTATTTTTTTATTTAATAAATATTTACAATTCTTAATAACGTGGTGACGTATTATTTAATTTAATAGAATTAATTTAAAAATTAATAAATAGTCACATTTAAAAAATATACTTGGAAAAACTGGATTGGGACGTAGGTCAAAGGCTTACGGATTGGTTACCGGGCTACCATTTGAAATTTGATTAAAAACAAGTATTATTTCAATTTCATGAAAAATCGACCAATTTTTTCGGCCAGTTGCAAATATATAGTAGACGATAAGTTTGTCGTTAACTGTAAACTTTGAATATGGAATTTGAATAAAAGAAAACACGGTTTGGCAGGAAAATCACCCACTGATTTGAAAATTTTAATACTGATACATGCATCTTGATATCTTCTTTCTTCTTGTGCTCTTCTTTCTTCTTGAATAATCTTCTTTTTTATTTAAAAATTTTTGAAAACATGCAAAATAAAAATGAAAAACAAAAAATAAAATTTGTAAGGTTTCTTCAGTCTTCAGGCTTCAATGTTCTTCATTTTCAAAGTACAAAAAAAAAATGTTCAATATTTTATTAGACTTTATTTAATTAATGAATTAATTAAGTTACATTTAATTCTTCTTAGTTACTAATTAAAACAACATAGTTTCTTTTTAATTTTATTTAAGTAAATATATTTTGGGTAAAAAGTGGTGCCATTACCTGCCATATTTTATTCGAATAATTCTGGTTGGTGAATACTCCTGAAACTGTTTAACTCAAAAATATCCAGTCAAAATTCATTCAAGTGGAAGGAGCAGGGAGCTGGGATGTTTGTGAATGGGGCCTTATTTCGGAATAAAAATCTATAATCAATCAACTATCTTCCCTACAAATATGCAAATTTTAATTTTCACATCTGCAGAATTTTCACTGGAGAGCAAGGAGGGGAAATTTTATTATATTTATATACATTCAAGTTTTGTTTTTTTAAAGAAAATTATTCAATTTTTTACAAAATGGAAAAAATGATCTTTTTCAGCGGGCTATACATTTTTCATAAATTTTTTTTTATGAAAATACACTTTTCTTGGATGCCAGATTCATATTTTCTAATTATTTTTTTCTCAAAATTAACAATTTTATAAAATATTTTTTGTTTGAAAAGATCAAATATTCTTTTATCCTTTTTTTTACCACATAGATCATATATATATATTTTTATCTTTTTTCTTTGTTTAATTCTAACAGACAATATAAAAATTTTGAAAGAGAAAATAATGCTCAACTATATATAATAATCATATATTTTTAAAATTATCTATAAAAGATATTTTAATTCAAAAAACAATTGCGCATGTGCGCATTATATATATATCTTATTTCTGCGCATCACATACATATTAGAATGTTTGAAACAAAAATTTATTTTCATCAGCTGCTTCAAGTTTTCTGGACTTGAATACGATTGAATCGATTATAACGATAAACCGGTTATTATGACGAATTGGCTTGGATGAAATACATGCCGGTTATAGTGACAACAGCCATTGTGTACAATCATAAGTCAACATCAATGACTATTTTATTGGAATCATTCAAAGGAAATTCCCGTCGCTTTTAAAGGTACCCTAACCAAACATTTTGGTGTTCCAGTTTTTTGTTGAACGAACTTTCATTTCTCTGTGGAAGTTGATTTTCGATGAAAGAGTCACTAAATTAGCTCCAAGTGGCATTTCTCTCAAAGTCCAGATAGATAAAAGGTACATATCACTTATAACGACATTTTCCAATTCAAATATCCAATGAAAATTTGAAACATCTGCATTAATTTGAAAAAAAATCATCTAATTATTTTGCGTTTATCGTAAAGATATTTTCGTTGTAAAATTTATCTTCACGAAAGTTTGATTAAAAATTTTTTTTACATGATGCTTAATCCTTGTTTCCATCGGCAGTGCTAAGTTCGGTTGTGCAAAATTTTCTGTTTTGAGTATAATAAACAAATAATATACTTTGAGCTGCCAATGTGGGTCCAAAAAAAATTAGTACCTTTTTTTTAATAACTTAGCCATATTAATTGGCAATGACTAGAATAATTAGTTTTTTCTTCATTTTTTTTTATAAAATCTAATAATCACATAAAACTTAATTGGGTAAAAATTACAATTAAAATTTAATCATTAAAATATTGGAAAGATTTGCTAATTAATAATTAATAACTAATTCAAATCCATTCAAGAAAATTCTTAAATTGTTTCCCTTGTCGTCTAAATCCTGAACAAAAATTCTTTCTGAAATTAAGTTGTTTTTAATTTATTTTTCTCAAATCTTTTTCAAATCAATTGATAATATTCTCATATGAGGTGTTTCAATGGGTTCTTTAGGTTTCTCAATGTTTTTCCCCTTATAGTTATAGCGTTGATCGGGGAAAAATGGACACCCATTGTCTTTCAAGCCTTTCCAAAATTTAAACATGATGTAGATATCAAAGTTTTTGTTAAATCATTTAAATTTTGAAGTTTTTTTTTTTTGCTTAAAACAATTTTTCACGTCAAAATTCGTTAGGAAAAAATGTTGAAAATTTGAAAGGTTTTCAAAATTCAGGGTAAGTTTGGGAAGGAACTTTCATTTACAGAATTTTCTTGAGCTGATTGTGTAAACAAATAATATTAACTTTTATTTAAAATGGAAGTCATAGAAAAACTTAGAACGAAAATTGTTTTTTTTTCTTTTGAAATAAAAAAACAAAGAATTCGGTTAAAAGAAGGGTTTAAATAACAGGATAGTATTCAGGACACTCTACATTTTCAATTTTCAATGTAATAAAAAACCGGTTAACTGTGTGATATTGTGGACTAAGATTGTTTAAGGTTCCGTAGCAATTAAACATTTAGTAAACCGTTCTCGAAGAGTTTAACTATCCTCGCGGACATTTCTTTTTAATTTGTACCTAGGATTGGAATCCATTTTGAAAGATCTGTAAGCAAAATACGATTTAATTTGTAATCAATTTTCCTCTACGAAAACTTTTATATTCGAGATTTTTGTTTTTAGGAAGCTTGAATGTCCTGAAATAATTAAACATTTTCGGAATCTCGTGACAGAAAAATATTTGGCTATGAAAATTTTCGTATTTTAAAAAGTTGGTAGCTGTGTCCTTGACAAAAGTCTTTCGATTTTCTTTCGATACTGAAATTATTGTCACATAGTACACCCCGGTTTAACGATAGAATATAAGTTAAAGCGATTTCGTTTCATGATTAATGGAGTTTAAATTTTGACTACGGAATCTTAAAAGAGAAACAAAAATATGTATTTGATATTAACGAAGAATGGATAAATTTAAAAAAGAAGAGCATAAGAGCCAGGAAGGTGTGGGGGAGAGTGGGGAATGGGGAATGGGTGGGTTTAAGTTAGAACGGGGCTTAGAAACCAACGAAATGAAATTGAAAAACCAAATCACTTGTAATCTTCCACAAAAAGATTTGTGTATCAGTAAAATAGTATTCACTATGTATATATATATATAATTTTTTATTATTCTAGAAATTTTTCCTTATATACTTAATTTTATTATTTACACATTTAGGGTTCATGAAAATTTTCAGACAGTCTTTTAAAATTACATCGAATTGTGGAGATAATTTTAAAAAACGTTTTCAATTGTGATGGGGAAAATTACATTTACACACAGATTCAATTTTTATTTTAATGGAGACAAATTTTCTCTTTTGAGTCCACATTATGTGTTTTTTTTTGTTTTAAATCGCACCATTCTTTTTTCTAAATAAATTTCGGTTTGAAATTCATTTAGAAAGTTTAACTTATTTTCTAAATTTTCTTGATTTCTACAAGTTGTGAAATTTTAAATCTTTACATAAATTTATTTATAAATATATTTATATATATTTTGGTATATTTTTCAATAATTTTTTTGTCATTTTTATTTCAGGTGTGTAATATATTTACAGGTAGTTTAGTTTAGGAATGATTGGAAATCAAAATTGGCCAAACACGACCATTCAAATACGACCATTTTAACAATTCAAACAGTTACTCGTTTTAATTTATTTTGAATACAAATTCATGCCTTTAAATAGCTCTGAATAGCCAGGAAATCATACATTTTATGGGATTAGGAAGGAATTTTCTCAAAAATCGTGTCTATTCTCTGATTAGTTGCTTGGTATTAGAAAGCCCCCTCTTGAAATTATTGAAAACCCAGTGATGTTTGAACCTTTTAAACGCCTAATTTTGTACTTTTCAGTGAAAAGTTATTCAGAATCTAGTGTCATTAATAAATCTACATTGAGTAAAATCCCATCGGAAAATCCCGATCGAAAATTATTTTTATTGTATTCAAAATATATTCGAGGTACTCAAAACTTTGAAGCGAAAAAATTCTAATTCAAAATTTGAGATGTGAACTAAGCAGCTGTTTGTTGCATACTAATCAAACTTGCACATTTGTTGTCACAAGACTCTACTCTAAAAATTTTTGATTAAATCCAAATATTAAAACTAGTTAAAAAATTCAATATTTGAGTTTGATAGTAGATTTTTGGGAGTATTTTTCATAAGGTTTGATTCAAACCTTTTCTAATAAAATTTCGCTAAAAAAATTTCCAATCATTCTCCCAATGAAAAACAGTTATATTTGAATAAATATTTTTTGTTCACGTGAAATTCCATACAGTTTGTTAAATTCTTGAGGAATGCGGTGATTGATGAATGAACATGGGCATGGGCATGGGCATGGGATGCAAACATTTCATCCACAAGTAGGTATATGTATGGAAAACACAATTGGAGCATTTTTTGCAAACAACTATTTGGTTACTTTTGTGTATGAGGACTAGGTCAACAAGACGGGGGTTGGGATGGTTTGGGGGGATGATTTTTTTTATTTTGATTATTTGAATATGATGTATATTATGTAATTTATTTTTTTTTTTGAATTTTTTCTGTTAAAAATTATGTTTTTCTTAACATAGTAATCGATTCGATAATCAAAGAACTTTGATTGAACCCGTTGTAGATTGAATCAGATCGTTAATCGATCGATGTCGATTAAGTTTATAAACTTTTTAATAAATAAATAAATAAATAAATAATATATGAATTAAGTTTATTTTATAAATTTGGTTTAAATTCAAAATAAATGAATGAATTATTGAAAGTTGATTGATTATCTGAAGTGTTCGATGGAACTCAATTGTAAGTGTTTGTATACATTCGTGTAGAAATATAATATTATGATTAGTGCTAAAATATTTAGGGAACTGTTTGACAATCCGGCAGAACCGGTTTGCATTGCAGCTGGCCGTTCACCTAGAAAAATAAATTATTTACGTCAAACACACATTCATTCATTCATCTGTGTTTGTTAGGCAGGCCCGTAACTAGGGCATGGCTAACGACGCACCCGCCACCGGCGCAACAGAAACTGAGGTGCAAAACAAAAAGTATTTTTTATACGTAATAGAAAAAGATATATTTTTTTGATAACACAGGCAAATTTGATCCGATCTTCGCTATAAACCCTCGTTACGGCTCTGGTTTTAGGCAATTCTCAAGAAAATAGGTTTTCTCATTATTAGTATGAAAGATACAGTTGAACGGCATTCAAGGAGCCCGTAACTATGCTTGTTATATCTGATACTTGTTATAAGCGATATAAAATTTCATTTTTCTGGATTAATTATCATTTGAGAGAATAAAAGCCAATTTGATGATGCTTTCCTCAAAAAATATACTTTTCAGAAGAAAAGTGAAACCCTGTCAAAAGAGAAGCTGAAACACTAAAGGTTCGGGTTGCTCCTAACAAGAAATGCCGTTCAATGTTCTATCAAATTTCAAAATTGATATAGAATTTTCAAAGAAACGTATTTTCTCAGGAAACTAGCTACAGTGATATTCACTTACCGTTAAGTACATGTACTCGAACAGTGGCAACTTCAGCATTCGATGGACTACAAGAATATTTGCCAGAATCTGACAAATCAGCATGTTGAATCAGTAAAAAACTTGTTGTAATTTCTCCTTTTTCAGTAATCACGCTAACGCCACCACGGGTTGAATCGTAACTAATTACCTGTAAAGATAAAATAATAGTTTAGAGTTATGTTGATTAGACTGCAAAAATGGTAAAAATATTTCTAAAGACATACTTCTAATAAATATAATCAGTAAATTAATTCACAAAAAGTTATAAATATAAAAATATAGTTATTAAAAATCAAATAAATGAAAATGTTTTAGATCAAAATATCCGATTGAATTTTATTTGGTTTTTTTTCCTAAATAAAATATCCGTTCGTAAGATTATCTTTCCCATTCCAACATACTTAAAAATACAACAAACACAATGCTCAAAATGAAAGAAAAATACAGAACGCATCCACTATCACATAATTGATGTCTAGGAAGTTAGCATCTCACAAAAATAAATAACATAGTTCGAATAGTTCTTCAGAGATATTAGCAACAGGAGTTCCAATGAAAGTCGAAAGACTGTAAGAAAAAGTATGTTGTAATATATTTGTGGATTTCGATGAGATGCTAACGGACAAGTTTGGTATTGATAGTAAAATTAACAATGTGGTAGCCACTACATTTATAGCCGGGTAGCCTATTTTGTGTCGATGCTTTATTTCAGGCGGTTTTATCTTATCTCGTGGTTTTTGTATGAATTAATAAACAAAATGATAAATCCGTAATCTAGACAAAATATTGCAGTTTTAAGTAGCTAAAACTAATGCAGTATATGCCTGACACATGTGATACTGCATTGACTCGTCCGCCATAACTATTGCTATTGTCAGGTACTATTCCTTCAATGGGTACTCTCTCCTATATGGCTTGTTCTTGATTTGAACTGCTAGCTTCACAGACATACATAATTGTGGGATAAAAATCGATAAATTATTTATTTTTGTGATACAAGCCACACAACTCACAACTCACAACTCTGCAACGATCTCATCTCTGAGAATGATGGTAATGTCTCGTCTACATAGATTTGGGGGTTGCTTTTATCTATTTAGTTGTTTATTTATCCCCAAAATACATCATTCGTTCTTCAATTCACCAGTTCGACTTCTATATCCTACTCCTATCTTTCTATATGTTTTTTTTTCGATAAAGTGGTTCGTTTGTAATTTGTCGACATACATTATGTGTATTATACGGTATGTATACACTAGTTTGTGGGGGAGTTAATTTCCTGTTTTGGGGAAGTGAACGGATCACATAAATGTACACACAAATATTGTAGCTGTCTTTTTTTAGGTATTTCGAAAAACTTCATTTTATTTTTAACCCTTAAAAATCATCGTTTTTTATGAAAACCGAAATTTTTGATCGTCAAGAGATGGATATCCAGCCAAGTTTCAGTAAGTGATGGGCAAGCAAATTTAAGCAAAAATGAGGGAGGCATTCAAATGTTTAAGAAGCACTTTTTGTCTTTGCTGTTTTTTTTGCATATCTTACGGCTTAAAAGCTATTTATTAACCCCCGAACTAAAAAAAGGGGTTGTTATAAGTTTGACCGCTATGTGTGTGTGTGTCTGTCTGTGGCATCGTAGCGCCTATAGGGGGTTTTGTTTGAAAGGTAATTTAATGGAGAATAAATTACACAAATGAACATTCACCATACTTGCTTAAACAATCAATCAACCAATCAATTGAAGTAGTTGAACATGAAATCCAGATGAAACAGATAATCATTAGATTTTAAATTCTAAGAATTGAAATATTAGCGATGGATATTAACTTGACAATAAATCATAACTCCATCAATTATCTCAAAACTTTGATTGCTTGTAATCTAAGGTAGGTAGGTAAGCTATTTAAACAAATAAGTTATAGATCCTACTCCAAGCAAACAAGACATTTGCTTATTTAAATTCTGAAACGCGCATTTTATCAACGCAAGCTTGTAAATTTTTGATTTTTAACAAGTGAAAACAAACAATTGACTGAGTTAATTGTAGAAATATTATGTATAGACAGTGTTGATTACGCAATCGTTTGGTTTTTTTATGTTATGTAAATAAAGAAAGATAGCCACTCTTCGATAGCCACACAAAAGTGATATTGCCATATAATACATACTAAAAAATTTGTACTTAATTTGCGCCCTCGCGGGTAAACAGTGATGTTTACGAAAAAATCAACGATAATTTAAGAAAATAAGTATCTAACTTGCTTTAAACATATTCTTAGAAAAGGAAAATGTTGATTTGCTACCATGATAAAGACATGTTTTTTTGCAACTAGTACTAGTTTTTTACAGTTCACTGAAATCCGCCACTGTTTGAGAGAGCTGAGAATAATTTGCATATTAAATAGAATATAATAGAGTAAATAGATGGTTTTAATATAGGTTATAGTTAAAATAAAATAACAGTTTCAGTTCAGTTCAGTTCTAAATAATTGCAAACCATCTATCCAATTCCAATTTAAATAATACTTTTAATAAATATGGAATTTCCATTTTCCATTTTCCATTTAGAATTGTATTTGTATTTGTAATAATGTTTTGAAGAGTACAAAATATGCATTTTAGATAATTTTTAGGACCCACTCCAAAAACATTTCTATGTAATAGATATTTTAATAATTAATGATATCACTCTATATATATATATATATATATATATGTTAGATATATAATGTATGTTGGTTCTATGTTCAAAATCAAACCTTTCTATTCGCTTGCACTGCGCTTTTCCAAATCATTTTATTTTATTACAATGTATCTTAAAAGTCATCATTCTTCATTCTATACACAACAAATGCATTTCAAAAATCTCCTAGGTGCTCTTATTTATTTCAAAATTTGATCTTATCGCATACAAATAGTGTCACAGATTGGGATACGCCAACTATAATCCTTGATGTTTCAGATTGTCTTTACAAGAATAACGCAAACGATAAGAAACCCGTAGGCTCTAGTTAACTCGACTCCATTAGAAGCAGCATCATATTAATAAAAGTATCAGTGAAATGAATCAATCGTTCCCATTTGAGTCCTCTTAGGTTGTTACATATATTTTATAATCTAGTCAAAACTTGAATGCAATTCTTGAAGACTTCTTTTGAAACACATGGTGAATTACAAAGAATCTAATTAGTAGTTATAGAATTTAATATATTGGTAACCAATTCCTAGTATAAATGGTCAAAAGTCTTTGATGTTATTTATTATCCCATCCCAGTCCTATTTGATGAAAATGTGATATTGTTAGTTAATTAAATGTAATTTTGTAGTTCAAACTAAAACCAACAAAGGACTAAACAAATATCAATTGTAAAAATTTAAATGAAACACAAACACCTCTCATACCCTTCATTCCTGATAGCTCCCTGATCGTGTTCCCTTGCGTTCCCTTCACATTCACTTTAAACCCATTAAGAGGAAATCTTTAGATATCTATTTTACAAATTAGAAATTCGCTTAGAATGTTCGCAAGCAAAATATTTTTGAAGGCGTTTTGAAATAATCGAATATAAGCCAAAAAAGTATCCATTCTAGGAATGAATAGTTTTTGAAAATTATCTCAACAATTCATATTCATGAAAACATTTAGTTGGAAACGCTTCAGTAGCTACAAATCAAAGATAAGTCTTTTCACAGTTTGTACTTTGGATGGCGATTTTGTGAATCACTCTTTTAATAAAACTAACAAAAGATAAAAACATGGTCGGATTTGTATGGTCAACAAATTAGATACATTTTCATTCACAATTCAATAATGAAGAAATACGGAAAAACGGAGAAAGTTATTTAATTTTCTTTTTATTAAAAAAAAAGGAATAATTTTTTTTTTTAATTAAAAGATCGAAAGCGTTGTTGTTAATATCGGAAGTTCATCATTCATCTATTGTTTGTTCACGGATGTTCAATTTTTAATTTTCTAATATTAAAAACATACCCAAAACAATATCATTATTACAAATTGAAAAAAGTATTTAAGAAAATTTTAAAATACCTTTTTTGTACAAACTTTATTCAAAACTCTCACATTATTTATAAATCAACTCCAACAAAGAAAAAACCGAAATATTGGCGACGATCTTACAATATAAAAATGTACATTTCGGTTATAACGCCTATTCATTCAGAGCCGAAATTGTTGGTTCCGTAAATATATCCGATTTTATTATCTTCTCTTTTGAGGAGACAGTGATTGTGATTGAATTATAAACGAAACGGCATTCAACAGCCAGCATCCTCCGGTTTCCTAATTACTACCTAAGACATGAATATTAAGATAATTAATTGCTAATAATAACGATGTTCCATGTGCCCATTTAATTGATTAACTAATATTCAGTATTCAATTTATATTGAAACGATACACACTGCTACCGTTAACATACGCTATAAAACACTATTTTTAACACTTAAACAACAACAAGAAACGATAAGAACATAGTTCCTAGCGGGTGTACCACGATACTTCTCATTCTATTAATAAGAATATGTAAAGGTGGTCTTGATTCGATTTATTTGGAATCATTTATTTTTAATTTTTGAACATAAAGTCAATAGATACTGGTACTTTTCTCGAAAGCTAATAAAAACGTAACAAGGTAATTAAAACAACTCTGTTAGTATCAAAATAATTGGTTTCAAATATTTTTCGCAGAAAAAAGGTTAAAATTAGTGAATATAAAATAAAATAGGAATGAAATTATGAAATCATATCAAAAAATTGAAACGTAATATAATATGTGATGTGAAGTGATGTAATGTGTTAATATTAAACGTTATTGTTATATGTGGGTTAACGTTAAAGGACGGACGGCTTTTAAAAAAGGTTACAGTCAAATTGGGATTGAATTCAAACCCACATTGAATTATTCAACAAATAATTACTGCTATCAAATTTTATAACAATTTCAATTCGTTTCATTTTTTTTATATTTTGTTATTTCAAATTGAATTCATTTTTACAAACACGAAGTGTTTATTTTTGTAAAATACAGTGAAAGTCGCTAATAACGACCAATTAACAAGATTTTGCTCTATCACATCCAAACTTTATCCAATTTACAGAAATCAAATATGAAATCCTACTAAATTTGTCTCACACTTTTCAAATTTCTGAATATGAAGGTATTCGGATAAAAGAACTATAATTGTAGGTCCTTTCAAATTCGTTTTAATTTATTTAGACTATAATTGATTTTTAGAATGAGAAGTGTTTATTTTTATAAAATAAATGTAGATATCAAAAAATATGTCGATTGTTATTAAATACTCTCATTTTTTTGAACAATATCATTGTTATTCTATCACTTTCACTTTCACTCTATTATTATCACTTCAAAACATCACTTTATTATTGCAGATATTCAAAAAATGAAAAACAATTTTCTTTATAAATGTATCTTAATATTCTTATAAATTTTAATGTAAACATGTAAACATAATTGATTCAGGGACGTACCAACAAATAATCAAGAAATGAAAGATAGTGCGTGTATGAGTTATCAAGAATTTTTTTTTCAGATTTTCGATTCTTATGTCATTCTCAGGACTAGTAAAAATTTATTTTTTCGCTGTTATGGCATTATTGCTTTCATACTTTAACATAACGTAGGAAATTGCCAGAACAAAATCAAGCCCTTTTTTATTTGTCTTTTTTTAATAATTTTAATTTGACACTTACTATAAAATTTACATGTAAACAATTGCATATTAGTAATAACAGCCTCCTTTAATGACAAAATTATCCACTAGAAGCGCTAGCGTCAATTTTATTGTCTCTACCATGATTACGCACGCAACGAATAGCCGAATAGTTTTTTTTTAATTTTAGGAAGTTAGAAATTAGATCACCCAATATATTTTAAAGATTTGGATTTTTAGATAAAACTCAAACAATTTGTATCGCAATGCGGATCACTAATAAATTCTTCAAAACAACTGCTGAAGGTGGAGATAAAAAAAAAGATAATTTTCTGTCAAATAGAGATGTTAAAACAAAACATTATTACGAATAAGTTTGCTGTTTCAGTTTGGTGTTGTTTTTACTTTTTATAGATAAGTGGCCAGTTTTGTTCGTTGGTGTAATAATGTTTTTTTTTTTGTTTTTTTGTTTTTTTTTTGGTTAGTGGTTGGAGTGGGAGGTTGGTTTGGTCGTGGCTACAAACACACTCAACTTATCAGAATAATTAAAGTGCTGTTATCTACTAATAAACAGCCGTTTAATTCTGAAAGATGTTTTTGTAATACGATGAATTATATATATGTACAGGGTGGTCCATTTAATCTATCATGTTCTGACATCAGATTGGAACTAGTTCTTGGAGTTTCTTTAATAGCCAATTTAAATTCTAAACGGTGAGAGGATAACACTTTAAATTAAAAAGGTTGATCCTCATAAAAAACTAACATTTTTCATTTAAACGATTGGTTGAAAGTCGCATTTCCTTCCAAAGCTGAAGTTTATAAAGAAAATGTGAAAATACGAAAAAAAGAGGATCAACTTTCAAATTTAAAGTGACTCTAATTTGATGTCAGAACTCAGAACATGATGTGTCACATCAAACTCTGCAACATTTTTTGGTTGGTTAGTTACAAAACGAGTAATTAACCATCATATATTAAAATGTTTCACCCTGTATATTTATAATGTACATCTAAAGTGTATATATATCCATATCTATATCTTTATCTACAACTGTATTTACAGAGTATTCCAAAAGTTTGATTTACAGGTAAACCTATGTTGATAACTCAAAAATCGTACATTCAAGAAAAATGTTTGAATCACTATATAGGACACTAGTCGTGCCCGGCCATGCGTTGAAATGCCACAGAAAATAAAAGAGCGATTGGTTGTAAATTCTGTTAATTGCAGTGATTTTAGGTACGCAATTTTTAACATCGCTGTTTACCCGTGAAGGCGCAAATTTTATAGTATGTATTATCGTCAGCGTCCTAAAAAGACCCTAAAGTTTCACTATCTGAACTGAAACGCATTAAACACATAATAGTGTGAGTTGTGTGGTACGTTTTGGAACAGCCTGTATATCTGTATATGTGTCTGTTGTACACTTTACTTTACGTTACGTTAACTCATCGTTAAGTGTTACATATCGTTTGCCTTAACGACATACCAAAAAATAACTATTATTCATAAATAAAATACTTTCGTCATTTAAGGTGAAGACGTAAAACATTTCGATGATGACTTGTTTTTTCTTTATACGTTTCCGTATTGTTCGAGAAACACTCCTGTTTATTGAATTTTTATTCTCATATTTCTTTTCTCTTATAATATGTTTTTTGTCTCTCTCATTCTAACCAGTTCTTTATCTTTATGTGTTTTTGTATATATTATAACCAATTGTTATATTTTATGGATCTACAAACAAAAAAATGCTTTACTTGCCTCAACAATATTCAAGGGAAATGAAAATTTGCAAAAATTATTTTCGGTGTTAATCGGAACTTCTTGCATAAAGAACTGATAATTTCAAAAACCAAAATTTGATGATAATAAAATTGGAATGAAATTGTATCAAATGTATCAAAAAGTACCATTCTGGAAATATTGATAAATCAAGTACGTAATGCTACTAAATTTGGGTCATACTTTTCAAATTTGTAATCAAAATTAACCTAGCTCTAATATGTTTCAAGAATGTGGAGTCCTGGTCCCGGAATTAAGCACATAAGTGATAGCTAGCGAAAAACTAGCATCACAGCTGAAAAGAATGACACAAATTGTTCATTTCTTGTGTACGGAGGTGAATGTGTGGGGTGTATTCCTCACCTTTGTTGAGGAATGTAATATATTTGAAGTGATATTATATGTGGGAGTTATTGGTATGTTGGAGTAGGTGTAATATGTTATAATATACCTAAACTACATACCATTAGAGTAAAAATGGTCCATACAAACTGTGGTCATTGGTCTTTGGTTGTAGCTCATAGCTGCTAGTGTGTGTTCGTCAAAACGGTTCGTCTTCCTTTGACAAGGGTTCACATTTCATAAAAGATCACTTTTATTTCAAATTTATTCTTTTTGGGACTAGCTAACACTTTAGTCTGTATATATAAAAATAAATTGCTGTGCGTTAGTCTCGCTAAAACTCAAAAACGGCTGGACCGATTTTCAAATTTTTGTTTTTGTTTTGTTCGCTATAGTTCAGGGATGGTTTAGAAAAAAAACTTATTACTGTGTGTCCGAAACAGTAGTGAATCGTAATTGAAATGAAAAGGACAATTTCGGAATAATTAGATTCAATGCGGAATAATTTCAGAGACTGAACGGAATGAAAATGTTGGCTCTACAGTCAGATTCATAAAATATCTCGAAAATTACTCATTTAATGGTCAAATAAACACGATTTTTGTAATTTTCAGGTCAAAATTACCTTATAAACTTAGTTTTATCGAAATCGGAAACAAAAACTTTTTTTACACTTTTTGCAATTTGTAAAAATCGAAAAAATCATAAAAAATTCAAAAAACACAATTTTTGTAATTTTTGGTTGGGTTGGGTTGGGTTGGGTTAGGTTGGGTTAGGTTGGGTTGGGTGTGGGTGGTGGTGGTGGTGGTGGTCGTGGTGGTGGGCGTGGGTGTGGGTGTGGGTGTGAGTAGAGTTGGGATTTTTTCAATTTTATGAAAAACTCAATTTTTGTAATTTTTGGTTGGGTTGGGTTGGGTTGGGTTGGGTGTGGGTGTGGGTGTTGATGTACATTTAAAACTTGGATGCATTGGTGAGCTTTGAGCAACAATTGATTTGGGACTAAGTAGTACGGCTCCCAGAGTATTTATAACAATGTTGAATTATAATTATATTAAAATATTATTTTGATAAACCATTTGAGTTAGAACCCACAGCATTACAGCATTGTACAACAGTGCAGCATTCACATCACGATCGTATTTAAATTAAAATTAATAGGTATTGAAAATATTTACTTATTTTTAATTACAAATAATATTATTTTAAAAGCATCAACCAATATTATTATACGATAACTATAACTATGACTGTTTACAGTTAAAGCCTGCTATAACAGACGAAATTAATTCTATAAAGATAATAAAAACGTTAAGATACCGAGTTCATTGGAAAGCCAATTTTATGCAATTTGTGTTTAAATATGATTTTGGAGCTAAAAGGTACCGAGTCTGGTTTAGGTAGAAATCTGGTAATTATCGATTACAGTCGTTACAAGCAATGCCGTTATAATTTTGACTGTAAATACATAAAATGTATGAACCAAACTAAACTAACTATGATGGTCTATCTATGAATAAATTTTATAAATAAAATCAATGAACATCAAATTTATGAACAATCATAATATTATGTAAATAAATACAGAATGGCCTTTTAAAAATCAGGTGTTTGTACGTACGCCCCGATACTTTTTCATAGGTTTAAGCTTCGTTTATATGGTCTTAATTATTTTTGAATGATTTGCATAACACTTGTACTTGTCGCAAACAATATGTTCAACGGATTAGGTACATTTTTAAATATTTAACAGTTCAATACTCTTAATAATAGATGTTCAATATTGTGGAATATTAATCGACAATCTTGGAAATCTCCAACAATCCAACAATTTTCATGAAAAATTGACCTAGCTAGGGTTCATTTTTAATTTTGTTTTGTCCGTGTTTTCGAGGAAAACGGAAACATCAACTGCAAAATATGATTCTTCCTGATATTTACATTGCACGTGGTTCGCTTCATATGTATTGTATATTGTCAAATCCGTGTTGTTTTGTCAGTTTTGGGTGATTGGTAGCTTGTATATTTGTAGAAAACAAAGTAAAGTACATTACCAGAACATTCAAATTGGTATTGGTGTGGAGACATTTTAAACGGTTCGTATATTATTCCTAAAATTTGTGTCTTTTAAACTCAAAAAATACCGAGCAAAGCCTAAGAACTCAATTTTGAAAGAGGACAGATTGTAGATTTATATAGATAATAGTTAATAGATACATGCAATGCAATGTTTGTTAAAATAAATTATTGAATATACAGAAGCCAACGCAACGCAACGTGAACGAATAATAAACGAACTGAATGGAAGGGTTCATAGTCCATAGTGCCATCATTGTCCTCTTTTGTATTTTTGATAATGAAATGTAATTTAAACAAATAAACTAACGTTTATTATGGTTTTTGGTTATTTTAGTAATAAACATAACAACTAACCAACATTGTAACAAGCTCATTGTTATAACAAATAAAGCACTCTGGAGGGGGAATGCATGAATGAATATTCATCACAAATTTTGATTGGCTTCAGTTTGAGTGGATTCCTGAGATTGATTGCAAAATGCAAAAAAAGACGTAAAGTAATATGTTTTAGGCTTTAGTTGACATTTCTATGTCAAAAATATTTCTAAGGAATTTGTATGATATTGCTTATCGAATTTCAGAACAATCGGTATTCTATATATTGAGGAAATTAGATATTAAAACAGTCGAAGTAAAACTCTAATTATCTCAAAAAAAGCCATGCTAATGTAACAAGGTATAGGCATGGATTTCTCTCGGAAACCCACTAGTTTTAGGTCAATTTCTCGTTCATATTCGCCTTTATGTAATTGTGGTAAGTATGTTACATCTGAAAAATATTACCCTAATAATCGTAGGATTACAAGCTTGATTTATCAAAATTGGATATAATTTGGATGTGATAGAGCAAAATAAAATTTGTTGTAACTTATAACACTGTCTTTTATTTAAACAAAAGACAAATCCCGAGGACTGTAAAGTTATGCATTTGGTTGACTTTGGAATATTTTTAATAACTATTTTTGAATGCACTATTTGATTGATGACACATCCTGTAATCCTGTAAATGAATGTATGGGTATGCATAATGTGAATAGACAAATATACACAAATTGTTATTTTAATAATTGACTGAAATTATTAATTTCATTAAACAAATACAAATACAAAAAACTTCCAAATTTAATTGAGTTTTAATCCCATTCCACATAAATTGTCACTGCACCACCATTTTATACAGCACCAGTTAAATTTATATAATTATTTTTAGTTGACATTTCATCAAATTTGAAATATTTTCCCAATATTTGTGGTGTACTATTTTGACACTTTCAAAGTAAATTATTATCGAAATATGTTCGCATACTAGAAATAGGCATAACGCTTAGTGTGATGATTTGTCGTTACAATCAACTTGACTATACATATTAAACACATAAAAACATATATTTAAAAATAAACATTTAAGAATAATATGTAATTTGTTTTAGTGAAGTTGGGTTGAGTTGGGTTGGGTTTTACACTCTCGAGAATTTTATTATGTACTAAGTTTCGAGTAAAAGTCTTCTTAATACCTGCTGCATTATATTTTACAACAAGATACATACTCATTAGTGATGGCACGAATGTTGTATTTTCTTTATCTCCAATATTTTTTGGTAATAATTTTGCATTTAGACATTCCTTTCACTTTGATAAAACACCTTCTGTTTAAATAGTGCTTTATGGTATGAATTTGATTTTGGAGAGTGTATGTTTTATTTATTGATTATAATAAGAGTAGGATCGTTATCTCGTAAATTAGGGCTCAGATCCAAATTTGGTATAGAATATTTTATTTTTTTTTCTCAGCTTATTCAGGAATCGAAAGGTCTGCAGTCAATAATAGAACACCTTGTATATAAGCAAAGCAAGCATATATTGCTACATCGCATCGTTTTTTGCGAATATTGTATACGAATGCGAATATTCGTGACATCACTAATTCACACTTATACTTATACATACATATTACATACACTACACACAACTCACAACTCGTACAGTCGTACTTGTAGTTTTAAGAGTATTTCAAAGTAATTTCCTCTGTTATGAGAAACTTCTTTGTTCGTTCTAACTTATGTTCATAATTGTATGTTTCTTATAAACACTTTATAATACTACTAGTTACTGCTAACACCACTGGAATCACTGGAGTCACTGGAGTCATTGGAGTACTCCAAATCACACACAGACAATATATACGAAATGTTTGCCATGGTTTCTCCCTTAGGAAACTGGTCATTCTAAAAAATATTAATTCTTATTTTTTCTAAAGATTTCATTATTTAGGTCTATTGTAATGTTTCTGAGAATTCGGATTGAAATTTCCTACAAATTTTTTGGTAAATTAAAATGGTTGTTTCTCTTATAGAAATAGACAAGGGACATCTTCTTTAATTTCTTTAATTGCTTAAATTTTAAAGTGTCCATAAATCCTTTATTTTTGGTTTTTGACAAAACTATATAAGGCAGTTTCCACTAAAAATTATCCAAAGAATGCGATTTTAAACTGTGTTTATCGAATCACAACCTGTACAGATATATAAGTATATAGAAATGAAATGTATTCTTGTATTTGTGTTTTTTGTATATGTATTTGGTAAGAATAAAGCGCAAAGCAGCTATCGTGACTATATCATCTTCACCGTTCACCGTTTTAGTCGCAGATACGAAACATTAAAACGGTCTAAGTTCGAAAAAGTTGAACATTAGGTTGTATTTGTATCCCCGCTGCCTAGTGAAATTTTCGGGAAATTGGTTATATAATCGGTTGGGTTATATATTGGTAATAACCTAATAGCAAATTTAAAATGCAATTATAAAATGCATACTTTATGCAAGTTGAAAATATTAATTTCTTATAAATCAGTTTAGGTCACAATATTTCCTGACATTCTTTTGAATCAAATGCCAAAAACCGCATTCAAATCTAACATCTAACGTACTGTTTTTTCGAATTTCTTTGCTTTGTTTCAGCGACTATGCCGTACCGTATGTATATGTATCACCATCACTATATCAGTATCATTGTTCACTGTATATTCAGTGTAGTTTATGTAATATTATAGATATAGTGACAAGCGGTATCTGTAGATAATCTTATATAAGATATGCGCACGTACTGAATTTTAAAATTGGTTGCGAATATTGCATATTTAATAATATGATACATTGCACTCACCCAACAAAAGATATAGCCAAAGAATGTACCGTGTGCCGTGCTTACGGAAAACTATGGGGTTCATTTATGCTCCCTGTTCTCTGTTCCCTTATATGTACGCTGTACTTATTTGAAATATTTACCATTTCAAATTAGATTTTACTTTCGTTTATAAAATATCATTTTCAAAAAGTGTTCATATGAAATTTGCAGCAAAAAATAATTTTTCGTTACCGTAGAGAAATTGCTCGATCCAAAATTGAAGTGAACAAATGAATTAAAGTTTGCATGGACTATAAAATCGGTAGATGTTGTAATATATAATATAATATGTTGTGATGAGAGATAATCTTGAATATAATAATGGGTTGACTTGGTCTTGGTACATCTTCTATACCAATACCAATACCAATACCAATGCCTGTCTTGCTATAATAATTATAAATTCATACATCCATTATTGAATAGGTCTAATAAATCATCAAATATGTGTTTTAATATTACATGTGGAAGGAAAGGAACCTAAATCTAATTCTAAGGCCTTCATAGCCTTCATAGCCTTCACATCACAATCTTCACTACTTCAACACCAATTAAGTACTACACTGAAAAAAAATTAAATAAATGACATTACCTACTTAACAAATACTTTCAAACAATTTACTAATGATTGGAACAAGTACAGCTAAATATTTGTATTTGAAAATAGAATGTGATTGAATTTAAAATATGAATTCATTGATACAAAATCATTGAAGTTAAAGATTGATTTTAGTTTAAAATCATGCATTTTATTGATGGAAAATTAAATTGTACTTAGTTGGAATATATAATTTTGTAAATAAAGCGTATCGATGAATTAAAATAAAAATTTCTTTGAATTTCTTAAAAACTATGTTGCATTTGAAAACAACAATATTTGAAATTTGTTAGACAGTAAATATGAAAGTAATAACTTTCATACAAATAACTTATGCATTTGTGTTAACTTCACCACTCAAGTAGGTGTATCAAATTCATATTTGCTCTCGCGAAGAGGTTGAGACGAGCTCATATCCGTTGGTATTTAGAATTTTTTTTCAGTGTACCTTCAACTAACAACTCACTGCCTTCAACTACATTTAGTTTAGTTTATGTATCCTAACAATTGTATCCTTATTATATATTAATTATATGATATGTATCAGTATCAGTATCAGTATGATTGTATCAGTATTAGTTTCAGTAGTTGTCTTTGTATCGTCATCAAGTTGTTCCAAGGCAGCAGTCATAGTCATAGTCATAGTTGTACTTCTTCTAATATGAGTCAAATGATGACAAACCAAACACATAACGCTCACTTACTGTTACTGTTACTGTTACTGTTACTGTTACTGTATCCTATTAAAAATGTCTAATACTAATAATTCATGTTAGATAGATAATGTATAATATATACCAGGTGTCAATCAACTCAACAACCACAAATCATTCATTATTCTATATCTACAGCTAAATACATGTCAGCTAAACTCTACCAAACTAAATGTGTTCACTATCATATTTTTATACCATGTGTAAACATTCTAATATCATTCTAAGATTTGCTACAATTCTCATAGAATTTTAAGCGATATATAAAAAACTATTCAAAAATTAAGTTTAGATCATCATTAAATGAATTGTTCCTGAATCAAATGATATTCTTATTGTAATTTGAGGTTTTTTTTTTCTGAAACCATCTTTCTAATCACCAAATGAACCCGATTTGTACATTCTTTGAGTTAAAATTATCTTATAAATTACATATCAATGAAAAAGGATAGTTCCTGACATATTGTTAAATGACCAAAATGACTTAATCTCATCTTCTTTGTTTCAACTATTGAAATAAAGAAGAAATTAACATTTCAATATCACGGTCATTGGAAATAAATATTCACCTTCTAATTCCTTTTAACTTTTCATATGCGACTTACATATTACATGTATTTTAATTAATCTGACATTATTTACTTATAAAAGTTACACCTGAATCGATATATTTACAAATTTTTCGTTATTTGTCTTGGTTATCGAAATATCGAAAGCTAAATAATTAAACAAAATTTTCAATTTTCGATATTTTAAAAATTACTCCACATATCGAAAAATTTTAATGATAATCATTATGTTAATCATTTACAGTGGAAAAAAAAGCATTATTCATGTGAAATCTGTAAAAAAAACTTTTCGTATAAGAGATTAACTACAACATAAATGTAGTAAAAAAACCGAGGAAAAACCTGATATTTGTAATAGAACATTTTATAATGGAAGCCAAAAATTCTTAATAAATAGGGTCTATGAATAGTTATTACTACACTGTATCCGAATGACTTAATGTGTTTCGGTTTAGAAGCATGTGTTTTCGGTTTATACTTATTCGGTTTTCTCACTCAAATCTCGGATAAGTATAAACTTTAATTTTTTTTAAAATGAATTTATTAATATGATTTTTTGCAAATCAATTAAATTAATTTGAATACGCATTTATTTTGGAATAAGTTAAATTTATTTATTCATTAGCTTAATATAATTTTCTCACTGATATTGCTTGTGTAAATTGTATGAATATATATCGGGTCATATGGCGAAGTGGTGAGCGAGTGCGACTCGTAGTACTAAGATCGTGGGTTCGAAACCCACTGAGGTAAAAAATTTTTTTTTCACCTACGTTATTAATTTAAGTTTGTGTAACAATCCCACAGGTGTTTTAGTCACTCAAAGTTTTTCATTAGGTTTGTACAGCTTTATCATCGATAATGTCTCTTGATATTGTTTCATCATATAAGAGGTGTCGCAGCTCAGTGTTAAGCGGGTGCGACTCGTAGATCGAACGTCTATGGTTCGAAGCTCGGGCAAATAAAAATTTTAAATTTTTTCTCTACATTTCATGTTCTGATTTATTCAAATTAATTTCATTAATTTAAATGCGTGTTAAATTTCCGCGCTTTTTTCGGGTGTGGTCAATCAAAATTATTCATTAGGTCAGTTGTGTTTCATCGTTCATAGTGGACAGTTGGTTACATTTGTGCTTTGTGTTTCACCTTCATTTGACTTCCAAACGTCAAATTTCATTTTCGAATTTGTTTCTGAGTAAGTTTTTGTTTTAATTTACATTTTTCTAATTCTTTTTTTGTACATTGTAAAATTCTATATTATATTTAATTTGTTTCACATTTTGTCCAAATACTTTTTTACAGAAAACTTTTAATATTAATTAAAAAAAATTATGTTTGAATCATTTGTTTATTTTTTCCAATTGAAATCACATTCTAGAATTAGTTGTTTTATTATTAGTGATTGACTACAAGTATTTTTATTTGATTTCAAAATTTTTCGAGCTTGCGTTTATTCCCAAGAGATTCAATCTCATTTATACAAAAATTATTTATAATAAATATAACAAAATGAATATGTACTATGGTTCGATAAAATTTTTTGACGTTAGTGTTATTTTAGATGTAGAGTTTACTAATAAACACACAGTTTTAATATTAATAATTATAATTTTTATTTAAAGACGATCATTCATCAACCTGTTTTGCTATGTGCGTTTATATGGAAACAGTATTTAAATTTGAAATAATTTTGAAATTTTATAAAAATTTTTAATAATTACTAACTGATAAAAGTTTCAAGTATAGTTATCGATATAATTTTTGAAAAATATCGATTTATATTTTCCATTTAAACCTATGTTAAAGATTAATTTTTGTCACTTTTTGAATTTAAAATTTAACATTAATTACGTTTCGATTAATTTATATAATTGTATATTTTTTCTTTCTTAAATCATTCAAAATCATTTAAACTTTTTTATCATCATAATTATTTTTATTTGTCTACTTACAAGTCTCATGAATGTACGTCCTTAAATGAATAACTAAATAACTCTACAATCATTTGAACATTCATAATATTAATGAAATGTTTTAATATTATTGTTTTAATCAACAACTCCGTTACTTAATATCGAAAAAAATTCTATCAAAATAATAAATAAAACTAAATTTGTATTCAATTGATTTCAACACTCCGCTCAATTCAAACAAAACATATTCCTATGGACTTAGCAAATTTGTGAAATTTTTGATTTGATAAACCTTTGGTACAAATATCAGCCAGTTCATTTTTTGTAGGTATATAATCAATTTTTTTTAAAATTCTGATCGAATGAAATGTTATTTAAGTTCACGTACATGCGTGAACCTGTTTTGCTACGTGCGTTCATAGGGAAACAGTATGTAAATTTTAAAGAATTTTAAATTAATAGAAATTTTTTTGAAATTCTATTAAAAGTTTAAATACTTATTACCTGGTAAAAGCTTGTAAAAAAAAGTATTGGTATCGATATAATTTTAGAAAAATATCGTATTTATATTTTCCATTTAGTCCCATATTAAATCTTACTTTTAATCAATTTTTTAAACTTAAAATTCAATGAAAATAATTCGATAACAGGTTTTTTTTCTTGTCTTAAATCATAGAAAATCATTTAAACTATCGCATTACCATATTGTTTTTTGTTTCTCTACTATTATCGTTGACGCATGTACGCCCTTCAATTATTTGGAAATAATATATTTTGAAAATCTAAAAAATAGAATATTGCTGCATTAGCTAGCTGCGGTTTGTAAAATGAATGTTTTAATATGATCGTTAAACCAGTAATTTTTGAGGATAATCAATCAAGTATTCAATAAGTTAAGAATTGGGAAAGTAAAAGAAGTAAATATAGTGGCATTAAATACCATTTCATTCGATCAGAATTAAAAAAAGATAATTTAAAAATTGAACATATACCTACAGAGAATCAATTGGCTGATATTTGTACATACACTAGATAATAATAAAATTATTTTTAATTATTTTAATTATTTATCACTAAAATATATTTATTCATTAGGTTGGTCCAGTTTTATCACCGATTATGGCCGTTTGAATTGTAACAAGCATCAAGTCGTGTGGCAGAGAGTATAGCGAGTCCTACTCCTCTTACACAGGTATGGAGTTCAAAATCCAGGTAAGTAAAATTTTTATTTTTATTTTCTAAATCTCATGTGATAATTTATTCTTAGTAATATAATTAATTTGAGTGTGTGTTTTACTATTCACTATGAATAGCTTATTTATTTGACATTTATCTATTCCCTTCATTTGAATTCCAAATCTTAAATTTCATTTTCGGTTTTGTTTCTAAGTAAGTTTATGTTAATAAAGGTAAATTAAAATTAAATGAGCCATCTTTAATTGTTTATGCATAAATATTATTGCAAATTAAGCAATTTTTAACTTTTACGCCCAGAGATATTTTTGGTTTTTTTCAATTTATTTTACTCTAAATATCAGTTCATTAATTTAAATTTGTAAAATCGGTCTGCCCTATATCCTGAGAAGCGACGTTGACTAACTAAGGTTAGTATGATGTTTCTCAGGAAAAACTCGTTCGATTTGTTGCATGTGTTATAACACTATGAGAAATTGTGTAGTCAAAAATCAATTTTTTCTCGTTATGTCTGTCTAAAAGCTAAGCGCCTCGATAGGGGATTATGTATCAACTCATGATGACGGTGAGACGGGACATGCAAAAAAGCGCAGTCATCACTTAAAGTGAGTTAGGTATATCTAGACAGATAATGTACGGAAAAAATGATCTTGATTGCATGGATTTTTCGCCTGTGTTATAGCCTGTGATATATTGGATTGGTTTCATTCTGGGGTAAGTCAACTTATAACTGGGTTGAAAAATTGCCTAATTTTTCTTTTTAAATTTTTTTTATTTTCTTTTTTAAATATATTATTTTAAATTTGTAAATTCGGTCTGCCCTAAATTCTGAGAAGCGACGTTGACTAACTAAGGTTAGTATGATGTTTCTCAGGAAAAACTCGTTCGATTTGTTGCATGTGTTATAACACTATGAGAAATTGTGTAGTCAAAAATCAATTTTTTCTCGTTATGTCTGTCTAAAAGCTAAGCGCCTCGATAGGGGATTATGTATCAACTCATGATGACGGTGAGACGGGACATGCAAAAAAGCGCAGTCATCACTTAAAGTGAGTTAGGTATATCTAGACAGATAATGTACGGAAAAAATGATCTTGATTACATGGATTTTTCGCCTGTGTTATAGCCTGTGATATTTTGGATTGGTTTCATTCTGGGGTAAGTCTACTTATAACTAGGTTGATATGGTTAATTCAAATGGACCTTCAGAAATATTTATGCATAAAGGTTATTGTAAATTAAGCAATTTTTATTTATTCCTTTTCTTTTTAAAATAATTGAATTTTTTTCCAGAGATATTTATGCTTTTTCATCTCCGACATTGTCATTTGTATAATTCTGTGTTTGTGACTTGTAAAATTCATATCCTATCCTAGAATTACCTTTTTTTATCATATCCTATCCTAGAACTTTCTTTAATTGTTTATGCATAAATATTATTGCAAATTAAGCAATTTTGAACTTTTATGCCCAGAGATATTTTTGGTTTTTTTCAATTTATTTTACTCTAAATATCAGTTCATTAATTTAAATTTGTAAAATCGGTCTGCCCTATATCCTGAGAAGCGACGTTGACTAACTAAGGTTAGTATGATGTTTCTCAGGAAAAACTCGTTCGATTTGTTGCATGTGTTATAACACTATGAGAAATTGTGTAGTCAAAAATCAATTTTTTCTCGTTATGTCTGTCTAAAAGCTAAGCGCCTCGATAGGGGATTATGTATCAACTCATGATGACGGTGAGACGGGACATGCAAAAAAGCGCAGTCATCACTTAAAGTGAGTTAGGTATATCTAGACAGATAATGTACGGAAAAAATGATCTTGATTGCATGGATTTTTCGCCTGTGTTATAGCCTGTGATATATTGGATTGGTTTCATTCTGGGGTAAGTCAACTTATAACTGGGTTGAAAAATTGCCTAATTTTTCTTTTTAAATTTTTTTTATTTTCTTTTTTAAATATATTATTTTAAATTTGTAAATTCGGTCTGCCCTAAATTCTGAGAAGCGACGTTGACTAACTAAGGTTAGTATGATGTTTCTCAGGAAAAACTCGTTCGATTTGTTGCATGTGTTATAACACTATGAGAAATTGTGTAGTCAAAAATCAATTTTTTCTCGTTATGTCTGTCTAAAAGCTAAGCGCCTCGATAGGGGATTATGTATCAACTCATGATGACGGTGAGACGGGACATGCAAAAAAGCGCAGTCATCACTTAAAGTGAGTTAGGTATATCTAGACAGATAATGTACGGAAAAAATGATCTTGATTACATGGATTTTTCGCCTGTGTTATAGCCTGTGATATTTTGGATTGGTTTCATTCTGGGGTAAGTCTACTTATAACTAGGTTGATATGGTTAATTCAAATGGACCTTCAGAAATATTTATGCATAAAGGTTATTGTAAATTAAGCAATTTTTATTTATTCCTTTTCTTTTTAAAATAATTGAATTTTTTTCCAGAGATATTTATGCTTTTTCATCTCCGACATTGTCATTTGTATAATTCTGTGTTTGTGACTTGTAAAATTCATATCCTATCCTAGAATTACCTTTTTTTATCATATCCTATCCTAGAACTTTCTTTAATTGTTTATGCATAAATATTATTGCAAATTAAGCAATTTTGAACTTTTATGCCCAGAGATATTTTTGGTTTTTTTCAATTTATTTTACTCTAAATATCAGTTCATTAATTTAAACTTGTAAAATCGGTCTGCCCTAAATTCTGAGAAGCGACGTTGACTAACTAAGGTTAGTATGATGTTTCTCAGGAAAAACTCGTTCGATTTGTTGCATGTGTTATAACACTATGAGAAATTGTGTAGTCAAAAATCAATTTTTTCTCGTTATGTCTGTCTAAAAGCTAAGCGCCTCGATAGGGGATTATGTATCAACTCATGATGACGGTGAGACGGGACATGCAAAAAAGCGCAGTCATCACTTAAAGTGAGTTAGGTATATCTAGACAGATAATGTACGGAAAAAATGATCTTGATTGCATGGATTTTTCGCCTGTGTCATAGCCTGTGATATATTGGATTGGTTTCATTCTGGGGTAAGTCAACTTATAACTGGGTTGAAAAATTGCCTAATTTTTCTTTTTAAATTTTTTTTATTTTCTTTTTTAAATATATTATTTTAAATTTGTAAATTCGGTCTGCCCTAAATTCTGAGAAGCGACGTTGACTAACTAAGGTTAGTATGATGTTTCTCAGGAAAAACTCGTTCGATTTGTTGCATGTGTTATAACACTATGAGAAATTGTGTAGTCAAAAATCAATTTTTTCTCGTTATGTCTGTCTAAAAGCTAAGCGCCTCGATAGGGGATTATGTATCAACTCATGATGACGGTGAGACGGGACATGCAAAAAAGCGCAGTCATCACTTAAAGTGAGTTAGGTATATCTAGACAGATAATGTACGGAAAAGATGATCTTGATTGCATGGATTTTTCGCCTGTGTTATAGCCTGTGATATTTTGGATTGGTTTCATTCTGGGGTAAGTCTACTTATAACTAGGTTGATATGGTTAAGTCAAATGGACCTTCAGAAATATTTATGCATAAAGGTTATGGTAAATTAAGCAATTTTTATTTATTCCTTTTCTTTTTGAAATAATTGAATTTTTTTCCAGGGATATTTATGTTTTTTTTATCTCTTTCTTATATTTTAGGAATACCTGTCCTGTAATTTTTTTTTTAGGAATTGCGATAATGTTATCCAATTTGTCATGTTCCGGTCACGACAAATTGGATGATTATCTTTTTCTTCTGTTTAAATGTAACCGGATGCACTTAAATAGAAGGAAAAGATCGTGGATTAGGCCTATAGGGGATACCACGTAAAAAAAAACGCGCTGATGTATCCTACCTCAATGGTAGTGTGGAAACGGATACAAATTTCTTTTATAAAATTTTCTTTTGCAGTGAGAATTTTGGGTTACAAATGACAATCTTGGCTAAAAATGCAACGATCTGCCAAAATTTCCTTCGAAGTATATCCATCGAATATAAATAATATCAACAAACATTTAAACAAACAACAGACTTAACAGCACACGTGAGTATTTGTTTTATGTTTCTTGTAAATAAGTCATCCAAAACAACATTTATCCAACTCAACAAGATTCAATGGTTTTCGTGATTCAATATTTTGTTTCATATAAATTATATTTGAAGGTATCATAAAGTTTCAATGCCGGAAAATATAAAATTTGTGCTTTTTATTTCTTTATAAATTAATAATTTATTAATTGATCACTAGAAAATAAATATTGGCTTAGGATATCGATTCTAAGTGCTGTTAAATTAGTTGCAAATATTATTTTATTATTTTAACATTTGGACAACTTTTGCTTAAGCATTTTTCTGTATCTTGCGTTTTTTTTTCTTTCGATTCAATGCAACAATGATATATTTTTCGTATTTCGTCGTGTTTCCTCCGAAATCTTACAATTTTCGAAAGAATATTTTCAACCAATTTCCTAATTTAATGTGTTATGCTATCTCTTACATTTTAGGATTAAAATTGATTAATAAAGCAACCCCAAAAACTAGCTTCAATCTGAACGAACTATTTTAGCCATAATATATTAAAATGTTGTACCCTGTGTATCCAGAATTCATGTTCCCAGAACATTTTTCCCAACTAGATTAATCAGTCCCTATATGCGTAAAATAGTATAAAATGCGAAATAAAAAACCTTATTTGTATCTTCGATTGTCAAGAAAGAAACAAGCTTTAAACTTTTTATTATTTTTTTATTTAAAATTTGCACTGAATTCTTAAGATCGTGTTAAATCGATCTTTACCGATGTCATTCACAGGTAATTACAGTAAAATTGCGTTATAAAATACTTGATATTAAATAAAATGACTTGCAGAGTTGCAGTACATGTAATAAATTAAGGGCATTATTTAATACTTGAAACAAAATATGTAATTATGAATATCATGAATTTATAAATAGGAGCCGAGTCGAGCTGAGCCGACCGGCATCAACACAGTAGGTCTTAACAAAATTATTTACTTTCACTCATAGCACGTCGATCGACCACCGTTGGCATTGTGCATGACTGTTCTACGGGGCAGAGGCGGTGTAATACATATTGTTTTCAACAGTTAAACAATTTTTTTATTTTATTACAAGATAATTACTTTAATCTGATTACTAGACTCTTTTTTTTTTATTTGTTTTCTTTCAAATTCAGTTTCTTTGTCGATATGTCCTAGATATCTTTCTTATTTATTCCAAATATTTTGATACTTTGATTTTTATCTTAATTAAATTTTTCTTGTGTAATTCAATGGCACGCCTCACATACTTCAAGTATCTTACAAAAGTGATTCAAGACTCAAACAAACTTAATACTCATTCTATTTTTTATCAGGGTAAGCTTTCATTTGGGAAAGTGGGATCTTAGATTAAAGCAATTCTGGGTAAAATGTAAACGCAATTGGCAACTGTCTATGCATGGTATTTCAACAATTAACTCAGTCAATTGTTTGTTTTCACTTGTTAATGTTTTAACTTTATGTTCTGAAGATGATCAAATAGATCTAATACATATATCAAAATTAATTTTTCTTTTGAAAAATAAAGTGGATTATGCAAAAATAAATAAAAGTAATACAAATATAACATTTGTTGTTTTAATTTAAATTGTCAATTTTTTCTTAAGAAAAATGCGAAATACGAGATTATTTTTTTGATTTCAATTTTGATAATATAATAATTCGGAGAGTCATTTCTGAGATATCACCAAAATTTCTGTATAAATAGTGATACAGATTGCTTGAATTAAGAAGGTGCGTAATTTTTATTACGTGGCGTGGCGTGGCGTGGGTTTAAAACAATTAGTTATAGAATAAATGGGATGTTTTTGGTTGTCAACTGTACCAACAAATTTGAATGAATTATGCGTTTGAAATGTGATCATTAAATATTGTAAACATTAACTAACATTTGTAGTTAATGTTACTTACACTCCACACAAAAATCAAAAACATCGTAAACAGCAAATCTCCATCACTAAAGTCATATTTTCTCCTCATTATATATTTCTTATTATAAAATTATTGAAATGAAATTTTTGTTTTTTCATGATTTTGAAAATATCAATTATTTATATTATTAAACAGCGGAAAAGAGGGCATCGGGAAATTATGACTTTTCCCTTGGAAATTTTATTTAATGTGAAATTGAAAAACAGATTAGATATAATCAAAAACCCATTTATAAATGGAATTTTTACACACATCCTCTCCGTTGGCTTTCGATATAGCATATTAGTTTATATTTTTAGGGGAAATATGAGTAAAATACAAAAAACAGAATACAGGCATCGCATCGCACGACAAACACATCAACAATTGACAATGACAATGACAATGACACCAAATAAAACAAAAAAGCTGTTTTATATCTATGTTCAATGTCAATTTGGACATAATGCTTGGTGGTTGCGGTGTTTACTTACGAGGACGAGGTACGAGGTTGTTGTGTCAATATGTGAATACATACGTAGTTCTAGCTGTAGCTGTAGCTACGACTATAACTACCTAACCTAACTTCATACTATCATCAACCCAAATCCCATTAACTCTTAACTCACACTGTCAACCAACTCGTATGGTAACAGTTCGCATATATAGGCTGATTCGATAATACATCTGACAAACTGCTTCAATGCATGCTTCCAATCACTAAAATCATTAGTCTCTGAGAAAAAATAAAAACGCATACGTCCATAGACAGACTGGAATACCAAACAGTTGAATTCAAGCATCCAGTAACATTTTTCACTCAGTGAAAAGTGAAAATAATGATTCTAGTAGTAGGAGCACTTAAATCGTACCGGCCTCTTTTCACATAATTAATTATTTTTACGCAAAATCTGAAGAATAATTCAAAAAATAAATCATTCCATAATTACACTAACAAACACAGTAAATGTAAATTGAATGACACGGTAAATCGAGAGCAACAACAATAATAACGACTCCTCAACAAACAGGTAACTCAAGTGACCTGTTTGTTGAGGAGTGGTTATCTATAACAACCCCAAAAAACAACTTCAATGCAAAACAAAAAGTTGAGTTTTCAGACTTTTACCCGAAAGTTTGGTATAAATACTTGGCTGTGGTACGTTTTGAGAAATAATTAAAAATCATCCAATAAAATGAATTGATCCACGTATTTGTATTATATATTGAGTATTATTTCGATTAATTACATCAAATATAACATTTCAGTGGTGACTGGTGATTGGTAACGTTGGCAATTAGATGTTTAAGGGTGGGTACTAGAGGGTTAACTAACGTTGCGTTGAAGTTGGATAAAATTGGATACATTCAAAATATGTCAACATTAGTGTTCTATTATGTTTATACATAAATAACAACAAGTACAAGTAACAGTAACAAATGTAAAGGTGAACGTGAACGTGAACGAGAACGTGAAAGACTCGTTCTTTATCCATTTGCTTTATTGATATTATTCTTAAATATTATCGACTAAAATCGAGCAAATATTATTTTAGGTACAATATATCTAGGTACTATGTGTACCTAATGTACAAAACATTAGGTACAACATGTTCCATTTTACAACCTATACGCTTATTTCAACTGCATAAACACACTTTTCTTAAGAATTTTATGAAATTCAAATAATATAAATCTTGATGTATTTCAGAATCTGATCTTCTTTAATATTTAAGAAAACTTTCACTTTAAAAAATTAAAAAGTTGGTTTTATTTGACGATGATCATGCCCTGTTTCTCTTTTTTGCCAAATACCATCTTGATTACTTTGAAATGGAGTGTACCACACTGTACTGTTATGACGATTCGAAATGTATCTATCTAAAATCAAACATATCATCATCGATACACGATACACGATACACGATACAAATAAATCAAAGTAAATGAGTGAGGTTTGAGTTTTAGGTATGAGACCTAAAATTAACACACAAACATTTTTGATAAGTAAATATTAATTTCGAATACATTATTGTTAATCTATGGTATGAGAACTTAATAGCGTGAGAGCAAAGCAATGGAGATTAGAGATGGGGTATGGGGTATGGAGGTGTTGGTGCTAAAGGGGTATGATTTTGTTTATTTTAGATACATTTAGATACATTACATACTGATATACATGCATTACATATGTTTGAAATAAAAAATTGGTTTTATCTCAAAGTAATGATCTTACAGCATTTTTTACAGTTTATTTATTTTTCATTCACATCCTTAATTTATCGTAAATTTATAAAAGTATCCCATCATGGAATGTTGGGATACGAATTTGTTTTAAATTTCCTTCTAAATAATTAATTATCCTCTGTCCACAACTATCCTCAACATAGAATACTTAAACTTTTCCCTGCTACAAGAAATTTTACCGGGCAAAAAGGGCACATAAACAAAGGCTTTAAGTTGGATAAATTTAATGAAAAAAAGTTACCTTTTTAACAGTAAATATGAATCACCAAAATTTAATTATATTAATAGAAACATTAATATAAAATACTAATAAATAAAGCACAAACCTACGTTTTCAATACTTAAAAAAAATGCTAACTTAACTGTACTGAGAAACACAGTAAACGTAAATTGAATGACACGGTAAATCAAGAGCAACAACAATTATAACATGCATCTGTAAGAGCAGGTAGATTGTGGATTACGAAATAGTCGGGTGCAGGTTTAAGGTAATGCAAAACAAAAGAATTGAGATTTTCTGATTTTTGTCCGGAAATTTGGTATTAATACTCCACTGTGCGCCTTTACATGTTCAAATAAAGTTATTTTTACTGTGTACGTATATTTTTCGTAAGTACTAGGAAAGAATAAATTTTATTTTAGGATATAAAGAAAATTGTTTTAGAAATTTTTCTTATAAAAATTATGGTGAACCTTTTAAATGAAATAAAGCGGCGATGTTTGCATAAATCGACTATTGATCACGTAAATGAAGTTGCCAATAACAAAATAGATAAGAACCAAAGTAGTATAAATTTCGATGTATATTTGAAAAAAATGGACTGAGAAATTGAATTAACCTGTCTGTAGGTATTAAATAATGTTCGTACTTATATATGTAAGTATGTGTGTGTGTGTGTGTGGTTTGCCTCGAAATACCTAGAAACAATATTATATAAAGAGTTATATAAGTTTGTCTTACGTTACCGTTACGTTACGTTCTATATACACAATAGAAGAATTGGAGCAGATTTAGTTTGCTCAAATCTAGTGGTATCCACCGTTCGACAATGTTGTTTTGATAAGATATTGGACTCGGATTGTTATTTTAGCTCGAACATCACCAGTAACGCAAAGTAGTATTACGTTTGTGTATATTTCGTACAGTTCAACTACTCTAAATCGATATCAATTCCAAATAAATATTATCTAAATTCGGATTTTTTTTTTCCCATTTCGTAACAATATATGAAAATACCGTAAAAGATGACCCCTGTTGTTTACACGAATAACTTTCCAGCATAATAAATAGTTTTCCCAGCATAAAAAAAACTCCACCGACTCGAAAAGACTCAATCGACAAGACTGTTAATACGCTTCGATCGACACCTCAAAGAAGTCGATATCATTTTTATGCACATGATATCGACGACGAAAAACATGTCTAAGGACGAACGTACGTGCACACACACACACACACGCATACTCCTCCTGAAAAATAGTGTTAAAGTCTCGTCTTAACCATGAAACGTAAAGATATGTTGAAAATTACGATTTTGAAAAGCCATTATAATAACTTCCTATATTGGGAAGTTAAAAAGTATAAGAAGCAGTTGAAAATGAATTGAAGGGGTTTAACTGTACGTATATCATAATAATGTATATACAAAGACAATGGTTGTGTAAGTGTAGGTAGGCTACGCCGTACATAACGTTCGGTTCGACTACGGACTACGGACTACGGACGGACGGTATGAGAGAGTATTAGAAGAGCTGAGTGTGTAAGATTCGTTTGTATAGTTATAATACCATATATAGTACGTACTTTATAGATAGTGTGCTTGTTTTAGAAAAGCTCCAGCTTTCTATATGATACTATGATGATGTGTGTCTTTGGTATCCACTATCCTATCATATACTTACTATACTATTACTATTACTATTACTATTACTATTGGTGACTGGTGATGGTAGATGGTAGATGGTAGATGGTGAGTTAGAGTACACTGTGATGTGTACAGCTTGCAGCTTGCTTGCTGTTGCTGTTAGTGCGCTCAGTGCTGTTAATCTCACTAAAAACAAAACACTGTACTGTGCTCAAGCGACAACCATGTCTACAATCAAAGAGACAGAAGAGACAATATATCAGGACGTCTGAACGAGAACGTCTACCTCAATTTTAAATGGTGTTCCATAAAAGCTCTTTTAATTTTTATTTTCCACATTTAGCAAATCTGCTCAATTTTTAGTTGAACCCCAGGAATCAGATAGGGATTCTTAAAGAAAACCTTTACGAGTCGAATAATATAAGAGATATATTCGTTTTGCGTTGTTCCGTCTCGCGGCATCACTAAAGCTTTCGTTATAGTAAAGGTGTATTTACTTGTGCTCAGAATACTAACACTAACACTAACACTTGTAATTGAAGAACAAAGTTTGGGTGATAGAGGCACTTAAGTTGCTTTTACTTCAAACTTTACATCCACTGACAATTTCATTTCAAAAGAGATATTTTCCTCTATTATTTTACTAGTTTTCATTTAAATTATTATTACCTTTTGAAATTGGCCTATTTGCATTACCATCATACTTATAGCACAAGCACTAGCACAAGCTCAGCTTTAGTTACACTTACAATGTCTATGGTACTATGGTACACTGTCAAAAATTTATTTGCTACTTTTAACAAAAATTAGCAAAACAAACTACCGGAAATACTAATCATTGTTGGTGCTTTTGATACACTTATTAAATTTATCGCTTATTAAGTTTATGAATGGCCGAAAACCCATTAAAACAAGCCGTGCATATAGTCTGGTGCGACCCTTGGGACTTACACGAAAAATTTTCCAAAGGCTATAAAATTTAAAAAAATATAAACTCGATCGATTCGGAATATATTGTTTTTAATACGCATCGACGGAAAAATTGTCTACGGACGTATACATTCTTCTTCGGGAAATTAGTGTTAATGCGTTGCCCTAACTATAAAACGTAAAGATATGTTGAAAATTTCGATTTCGAAAATCGGACCCATTACAATAAATCCCTATAGTGGGAAGTTAAAAAACAATAAACGTTCAAGATCTTTAAAACAAGACCACAAATTTTGCTTTGTGATTTGAGTCTCAGAACGTCTTTTTGAACAGTGTAGTTAGGCTGTAGTAGGTAGATGTATGATCGTCATCTATATCTATATCTGTATCTATATCTGTATCTGTATCTGAAGTAATGCTCGCCCTAACTGAACCTTATCTACATAAAACTGCTCATACTCGTGTTCACCCCTTAATATCCTGTTTTATTGTTGATATTTTAGTAGTTATTACATTTAGTAGTTATCATTGTATCATTGTATCATATCTTCTTATATTTTATTCACTTAAAAGCACTAAAACTAATTTAAAGTGAAACCTCATTCAAAACCAACCACTTGTTGTTGTTGTTGCTGTTATACTAACTTATTCAACAATTCACAATCATTTCATTCTTTACAAAATACGAAATCTTAAGATAACGTCCTGTAAGTCCACTAATAACAAAGAACTGATAATCACTGAATCTCAGGATTCAAGTTGATGTTCTCTTACTAAATAAAAAAGAAAAAGAAATAAAGACATTAAAAGCTTGAAGCACACGAGTAAAAGCCTTGTGGAACGATTTGAAGTTTATTAAATGATTAACGTTTTATAATCTGTGTCGTTCTTAAACAATTTTTTATGGAAAAAATCTGTTGAAAAATTGATAATAATACATCTTTTAAAATAAAAGTTTTTTTTTTGTGCTTTTCATTGTGTAAAAGAAAATGGTTTTAAAATACATTGAGAAAAAACTTTTCACTGTAACACAAAAAAAAGCGAAAAATATGTATTATAAAAAATAAAAATCCTGATGATTGTTTAATACAGTGAAAATTTAGTAAATTGCCAAATTACAGTGAAAACTTTCACATTTTTCATACAATATAATATACTTATGGTTAGAATAAATTTTCTTTATTATTCATAATCTGGGAAAAAGTTTCAAACAATTTTCTTTTATACCAACTGTTACCAAACTCATACCCTCTACCCTATTCCAATGACAAATTTTTGCCTACAATTCAAGAACTTCTATTCTTTATTTTTTCCTCTACTGATTATGTGTACAGGACCTCCGTTCAGACTGTACGGGTACTTACTTCCTCAATGTGTCCGTTCATATATAACTGTTTTGAATACAAAATAATTCAATTAAATTGTGTACAATACAATAATAGAGGACACCCCGTATTTATTTAACATATGATGGTCGAAATTGTTGTTGTGAAGAGTGGATAACACGATACGATACGATACGAAAGCTATAGCGATGTTCTTATAACGATATCCAAAACGATATAAGAGTTTATTTATATTATACAAAAATAAAATCATTTTGAATGGACTTAGACGGACAAGCAGACCTAGACGGACAGACGGACAGAATAACACACTCATTTTGTTAACACAAATGTTACCAAAAACCAGACAAGGTTTTTATCAAAAATATATGACACATGTGTGTCGTGTCGTGTTGTGTCGTCGATTAACACACCCAAACCATATGGAAATGAAACAAAACACTTTATATCCAAATTTGAATATTTTACTCAAATTCAATTTTATAAAACAAATAGCTTTGATGCGCTGTATTTCTCGAGAGAGTCGCACAATGTTTATTCCTCAAATTTATCTTTTAAATATATGCTTTGGGATTTCAGGTATTGTTCTTCTTGAAATACTCTCCAAAATTATCCTGTTCTATAATCAATAATTTTGTAGAGCCGACGAGCTTGCTAAAATGAATAAAATAAATTTTAAATGAATTTTATTTATGAAAAGTTTGAGTTTACAAAACACCAATAACATCGTTCAGGATTTTAATCTGTATATATAAAAATAAATTGCTGTGCGTTAGTCTCGCTAAAACTCAAAAACGGCTGGACCGATTTTCAAAATTTTTTGTTTGTTTTGTTCGCTATAGTTCAGGGATGGTTTAGAAAAAACAGTAATGAATCGTAATTGAAATGAAAAGGACAATTTCGGAATAATTAGATTCAATGCGGAATAATTTCAGTGACTGAACGGAATGAAATGTTGGCTCTACTGTCAGATTCATAAAATATCTCGAAAATTACTCATTTAATGGTCAAATAAACACGATTTTTGTAATTTTCGGGTCAAAATTACCTTATAAACTTAGTTTTATCGAAATCGGAAACAAAAACTTTTTTTACACTTTTTGCAATTTGTAAAAATCGAAAAAATCATAAAAAATTCAAAAAAACACAATTTTTGTAATTTTTGGTTGGGTTGGGTTGGGTTGGGTTGGGTTGGGTTGGGTTGGGTTGGGTTGGGTTGGGTTAGGTTGGGTTAGGTTGGGTTAGGTTGGGTTAGGTTGGGTTGGGTTGGGTTAGGTTGGGTTGGGTTGGGTTGGGTTGGGTTGGGTTGGGTTGGGTTGGGTTGGGTTGAGTGTGGGTGTGGGTGTGGGTGGTGGTGTTGGTGTTGGTGGTGGTGGTGGTGGTGGTGGTGGTGGTGGTGGTGGTGGTGGTGGTGGTGGTGGTGGTGGTGGTGGTGGTGGTGGTGGTGGTGGTGGTGGTGGTGGTGGTGGTGGTGGTGGTGGTGGTGGTGGTGGTGGTGGTGGTGGTGGTGGTGGTGGTGGGTGTGGGTGTGGGTGTGGGTGTGGGTGTGGGTGTGGGTGTGGGTGTGGGTGCTAAAAATAAATTAGAGTCTAAAGATTGACATACTTACGAACCAAAAGTTGTAAAAAAAAAAGTTGCAGGTAATACGAAGTTCACCGGGTCAGCTAGTTCGATCATATTAATGTTACGGCTTTCTGGTTGATCTAATCTAATTCCCACAAATCTGATGTGGCAACATTAATTGAAATATGATGCACGTAGCGATTTCTTGTAATTAATCGTATAATAATATTCCACTTGAATGGCTCAATAAAATTTGAAGACACTTCATTAAATGTGTTATATAACAAGTTTTACATTTTGTTTAGGTAATTATCCAATAACGAAAATAATTATATTGAATACATTTGAAAAGACAAATCAATTACTTGAGGAAACCCTTGTCCGAAGGTAGTTAGAATATTAATGAAGTGAAAAGGTGGTTGCTATCGACTCCTTCTAACAACAATTGCTTAATAACAGCATCGACTTCGACTTCGATTCAAATGAATCGAACATAACTATACATGTGTATGTCAAAATGAATTTCTTAACGGTGTCACTATTACGTCAGTGCTTACAATAGTACCAACTTATTATGTTCCGTAGTACCTACCAACTAGAACTGTTTAAACCTACATAAAGTTATACAACAAAATTCAAATAGGTATAGGCACTAGGTATAGGAATGAAATGAAGTAGGTTGTAGGGATATAGAGCCACAGAGAGATATAGGAGGAAGTCTGAAGGAAGGGGGGATGAGGGGTAGATGAGGTTAATCTTGTTGGTTTATGTGTTCAAATAGTAGGATACTGAACACAGGAAGAAACTATTTATAGTGTCAAATAACATGGTTGTATAATTGTATCCATATTAAATAATGCCTTTATGTTTGCACGCAGGGTTGACATATTTTAACAATTACATCATCCAATAATTAAATGTCTGTCCGTCGGATGTTGTTGTCGCTATCATCATTCATTCACTATTCGATCGATTACCATTCCATTTTCAATTATTGCCATTGTTTTCTTAGCACACTGGATTAGCCAAAATACAAATAAATACATTTCACAAAATATTTCTTCGTTAAAAATACATAATATTTGCGGAATAACAATAACTTTATTATCCTTGAATTTGTTTTTGGGATCTATTAATTAAATTTTAAGAATAAATAAGTGAGCTTGGATTCCAAATAGCCTAAGACTCAAAACGTTGGAATGGTAATTGGACTTACTTACTGTTAAAATGAGCCGTGATAGAGCCCAAAAGTACCAACGATCATAAAATAACAATCCTGCAAATATTGTGTATTTTAAACGAAATAAAAAGTGTCACGTTCGTATTTTTTCACATTGTGTACATGTACATTGCATTGCATAAGTTGTCGATGTGTAGGTATAGAACTATAGAACACCTTGAACAAAGCGTGTGTTTACCACTCACTAATCTAATCTTTGAGTTTGATGTTTAGACACAGATTTTAAAATGGATGTAGGTTGGAACGGAAATAGAAGTAAGGTAGTGATATCGATACCAACACTTTAGATAAATCAAACAAGATTGAATTCATCACACGAGTAACATTACTTTGAGTGGGAGTGTGGGTGTGGATGTGGTGTGTGACATGTGAGTATGGTATGAGTTCAAGTTTAAAATACATTAATTGTTTTTCCTTGTTAAATTTCAATCAATGTCATTCATTTACTTAACTCATCCATTCGTCTCAAACTCCCTGTATCTTCTAAACTCAACTTTATTTAATTATTTATCATCTGATATCACTCACAATATATTTTGATCTGTTATTATTGCATGTCTATAAGGCCCTTACTTTCACCGCAATTTATTATCGGGCGCATCAAATACCTTTTTATCTACGGCTTCTTGCGAGTCAATATCAATTATTCGAATTTCCGGTTTTATTTTGGAGTAACGTCAAGAAGAAGAAAAAACTGAAGACAAAAATAGTAGTAACCTGAAAAATCGTGTTTCCGATTCATCGAATTTCGTTTTTTTGTCTTTTTTAAGTGAGTTTTGCAAGAAAATCTAACATAGGGAATGGCTATTAATTTTGGATTCAGCACCTTAATAAACATATAATTTATCATAAAAGGAGCCAATCAGAAAAGGGCCGTTCATGAAAGCTGTCTCCTATTAGACCAAAATTTATCATTGATGTAGTCAGCTAAGTATCATGCCAAAATACTGTTAGTTTACTGCCCATGCCAAAGAAATGTAATAAGTTATATTAACAAAAGTAAAAAATGTTGTTAATTTAAATTTATTGTTTGTTGAAAATGAAAATCAAATCAAAGGAAGAACTTGTTCTTAGCAGCCAGCTTAGATATGTTGATTTTGATAAAAATCTGAACACCATTATTTAGCTATGATGACGTAATAAATTTTTTGTTGAACATTTAAACAGTCAACACAATATAACTCATAACTCGTAACTCGCAACTCGTATATTCTTGAAGGTATAGGTACTTTTTTGTATCCTTATTTCAACAGAGAATACCTGAATATTCTTAAGGATAACATTGAAAGGATAAGCCAAAACAATGGAGTATGTATAATAAAAAGAGGCTGATATGAGGAGGCTACAATGTGATGGTGTCGGTGTAGTGATGGTGAGTATAGTCTAAAACGATTATAGCGACGCATATTAAGACAAATTGATAAGATATCAATGTAAGTATGAATACATTGAAGACTGTCAATGTCAAGTATTTGAACAGAGTAAACGTATTTTTTGGGTTAAGTCATTTAAGTAGGTCAGTTTACATCAAGCATGTCTCTTGCAGCTTTTTCGTAAAGTCTATCGTTTTCGAGAAATTAATAGCGTGCAAGGTTTTTTTTTGGAGCGAAAAATCCTCTAAAAATCGATCCAGCTAGATTTATTTTTTAAAAAACGTCGTTTTCTCTCGGAAACTTTAATCTCCCAAACGGCTCCAACGATTTTCATGACATTTAGTAAGCAAGGGATTTCGGAGGCGAAAAATCAATATAGCCAGGATACATTTAAAATAAATAACGAACAAAGGTCGATCTTGAAGGTACTTCTCTATCATGATCCATATTATAGATGCATATCTCCTGAAAGAGTCACCTTGAATGTCGCAAGAAGTGATTTTGAGTGTAGTTGGACAGGTATGATATAATCGTTTGGTAGTAGATGATATAATAATAATAATAATAATAATAATTATAATGTACATAATATTAGCACTGTTTAAGTATGAATTAACCTTTATTTAGTTAATCTGTAGCATAACCATCACGCTTAACCAAATAAGGAACATATGAAATATGTTGGATAAATGTATTAATAGGATTTGAACAAGGATTCTAATTCTAATATTCACAAACATTTATAATTCTGTGTTCATTGTGTGTACGTTACGAGACGAGACGAGACGAGAAACGACTACGATTACGATTATGGCTACGAATACAACTTATACATGCTATACCATACGAATTTTAACTTATGAGGCCTACTTTACTACCTCCCTCCTATCTCAAATCAACCTAACCCTTCCAAATTATCTAACAGAGAGTTCCATCAATTTTCGATTCAAGATATCGTATTCAATTTTCAATTCAATTCGAATATCATGGTAATAAAGAAAAGATTAATACTAAGTATCTAACCTCCTTTTTTGGGGGTAATTGAGGGTTTTAATCAGTTTTTTCAAATTACTCTTTAAATCGAATACTACCATACCGGTTTATATAAAATATTTTCTATAAAGAAAGGCTTATCAACATCTTATCGTCTAATAGAGATCGAATAGAAGGTCTCTCTGGGGCTTATTTGTCTCCTCAATGATTTTAATTATGCTCGTGATTACAATGATCGACAAATCGGATTCTAAGTGAGAGATAATTATTGTCGCTTGAATATTTCACAAACTATCTGTATTTGAAAAGTGTGAGAACGTTTTGGGTGTATAAGTGAGTAAAAGGGGTAAAAGGGTAGATAAATATCCTCTCCACTGATGGGGAGTGGGGAGTGGGGTATGTGTGTATTGTGAATAGATTTGATAGGACCCCTTATATAATATTCGTCTTACAAAATATATTAGTAGAAGTCATATTAAATTGTGAAATACCGCATTAACAAACCTGTAGGCAAACGTTCTCACATGTATACCATCAACATAAATACCACCCCACTGTCATCCCCACTCACTTTACTTCAACTCCACTTTACTAATAGTACAGGCTTTTAACTTTCATATTTAAGAAAAACCAATTTTTCAAACAATTAGAATCGATAAAGTCAAATCCGATGTTAATTTTAATAGAAAACATGTTTTTCGTCGTTTATTTTCTCGAAATATTCGATTTTTTGGAGCTCAAATTGTGACCTTTTTGGTCACAAAATAATATAACATTTCCGCACAATTTGGGAAATGCAAAAATTCTGTGAGTATACTTTACATATTAGTTTATAAGTTCCCGTTTTTCCTTTTGTTTCCAAATAACATACTTTTGCATTTTCTCTGTTTTTGTTGTTAAATGCTTATTTCGTCTTTTTTGTTATACAATAAACCGGTTTTTCGTTATAATTCTACCCGATTTCTTTAAAATAACTTCCTTCACTCCGACTTTTTCTAAAGTATTTTTTCTTAAAAACTTCCATTTTTGTCATAATGATCGCCTTAACCTAAGGACGAACAGGGTATTTTTTTAATATGAAAATTCACAGCCTGTACTAACATATATTAAGTATAAATACATATATTCGAACTCGAACGCGCGTTACTTATGAAAATCTATTTGTTAATTGTATGTTTGAAACTTATTATCAGAATTGCTGGAAGGTGCGCACTTTTATCTTGATTTACAGAACATTCTAGTATTATTATATATTTTTAGAAGGTTAGATAACTTTTGTTTTTCAAACGATGCGATATAAGTAATTGTTTGAATCAAAGATTTTTTGGTGATGTGCGCTGACATACATATCACATATACACACATATACCAGATTACCAAATCACTAGCAGCTATACCTTTATCAGTTATCTAATAACTAGTACTACACAAGTACACAAGTACACAAGCAGTGGGGGTAAATATTTGATTTTGTTTTTAATTAATTTTCTTGATAAAACAGTTCAAGAAATAAGTAACGAACTGAACACACACCTACTTCAAGCTACTTCAAGCCAAACTTACTTTCTAATAGAATGCACTTTTTCGTATACTTCGAAAAGTGCTTTTTATAAATTTTGTAATATTTGTCTTTTAAGGCCGATGTGACATACATTAGCTGAATTTATTCTTTTCATTGTATTTCATTTCATTTTGTGATTTACTTAGTTGTAATGGGGTGTTGTAATAGACACTGTCCTTCAACACTCCTAACTTCCTACTAATAACACCCGAAATCGTATATTAGTAGACATAAAAATTTTAAAACGTACAAAAAAATTGTTCTTTTTGAAAATGAGACATCGACCGTCCAGATTAATACAGTTAAAGGTTACATGAAAAAAAGGATAAAGGATTGAATTGAATTGATTGCGGTTTAAAAGAGTGGTGTAGGGAAAAGATTTGTTGATATCGAGAATGAAACGTAGACGCAGACGAACAGACAAACAGACGGACAAACGAACAGACCAGGCGGTAAAACAAGATACAGATACATAATATATACTAAAGTGGAGCTGGCATGTATAAAATAGTAGCGAGTCGAGTGACGTCATCGGATGAGAAAATAAATAGTTTTAAGTGAAATGTTTCGTTTTGTTTTACAGTTGTTTCGTTGTGTTTCATTGTAAAACGTAAAGGTAAAGTTATCCCAATGTTTTGTAATTTCCTTCTTTGGTAGAAGGTGAAGGTAACAGTGCGGGATGATTGTTTGCCAGGTTGTGTTATGTGATTACGTTGTGTGGATGTGGATGTGAAGCTAGTTGTTCCCTCTTAATAGCTCTAGCTGTGCTCACACTTAACATTTATTTTGTTTTTACAGGATGCTCCAGTAATTTAACGTCAACTACACTTTAACGTCAACTGAATGGGTTATGCTTGCGACATCAATGTTTTTGGTAGCATTTTGCATTTAACAGCAATGAGTTGGAACAATGTATTTGGGAACCTTACTGTAGTCAGCAAAAAGATAAATTTATCACCAGTAAGTACTATCCATAAAATACGTCACGCAAAATTTCGTCTTGCTCACCTCACAGTCCTCCTTCATCACATTGCGTTACGCTTTACATTTTCTGCAACCACCTAAATATAAATTATCAAAAATTTATTAATGACCAAAATGAGATGGAAATTTAAATGAATTCGACAATTTGTTTCGTTCCGTTTCCTTAAAGCATTTCTCCTGTGTCACAATTAGTCACGCTGAGTCATACTTCAACCTCCCTCTGTGTCTGGCTAATTTGGCGAATATTTCATTAAAAACAATTCAAAACATTCACTCGTAATGACGTAATCGATACTGTTTTGACGAACGACATAATAAAAATATGATGTAAGAAATAAAAGAACAAAACCTGATGTTATGCAAGTTGACTAAAGTATACAAAACATAAATGTTTTTCATAATATTTCAAAATAAACGTAATAATCATCTTTATTTTCATTTCTAATGACTTCTCCGTTTTCATATACATCCATCCAAATCCACATAAACATTACTGACGGCAAAAAATGTTAAGAAAACTAAAGAAAAGTGTAAGCAGTATTTGTGTATATACATGATGTTATAGAAGCAGTGGTGTAGCGCGGGGATTGGTGCAAAGGGGGTGCTATATAGGTATCTTTAGAATTAATTCCAGATGATCATATACATTTCAAAATCTAGTCTTGTTTTCTCAACTACAAATTTAAAGAATAGCTTGTGCCTATCACTTTATTAATTTCTGTGTATAGAAGTGCGAAATCATTTCCATAAAAAAAGCTCAATACAAAAGTAATCTTCAAATCAATTCCATAAATCTTTCTTCACTTAAGAAAAACGAAACACAGGAGAGAACTTTAAATTACGAAGTTGATATAAGTGCTAATCCAAAAATTTTTGTGTTTGTAACGGTAACCTCGTTTTTTCCCTCTTAGATAAAAAGAATCCCTAAAAATGAGATAACCACACCCAAGACGTATGTCTAATGAAGTGTGTCAAGTGTCATATCTCGCAAAAGTGAGAAAAAGATATGTCTAGAGAAAGTTTGAAGTGTTAAAATGGAGGAAACTTACTAATGAGAACTTGCACTTAAAGTGAACACAGTGTATACTAGAGTTTGTACAGCATAGAGTTTGTATTGTACACTTGATGTAGTTGGTAAAAGAGCTGCTTCTTTTTTGCATGACTTGTGCATGTTTTTTCATTTAAATTAGCACTTTAAATTTTATGACAACTAATCTATCTCAAAATGAAAATGATTATTTAAATCAGTGAAAAATGTTCTTATAGGGTATACCGTATACAGTCAAAATCGCTTTTAACGACGTATCGGCTGCTATGACCAATTAGAAATTAAAACCTATATTCAACTTTGAATATAATATGTTCATCAGTAAGAATTAGTTACTAGCAATTATTAGGTTACTAAGGGTTCATTTGGAAGGGGTTTTATTTGTCGTCAGATGATTTTCACAAGCCTTCAAATTTGAAACTGACGCAACTTTAACAAATAGTCGTGTATGAATAACTCATAGAAATAATTATATTCTACTTTTTAGTACAATAAAAGCTTGCCCTTCCAGAAAATTCCATTAAAGATAAAAAGTTAATATTTTTGTAAACGATTATCGCAATTACAACTAATATTGTGGGCTCGTTAAATTTCGTTATAACCGATTTTGATTGTACATACATATTATATTCTGGTGAAAAACTTATCTAAATATTTTGATCAAGTAGGACACGTATTTTCAATGAATTTTCAATATGATATTATTTTTTTTGATTAATGTTTTTGATTTTCCCATTTTCTCATGTTAGTATACTTTTTACTTGATATACCTCAACTTGAAAACTTTGTCCAAACAACACAAAAAACTTATCGAATACATAAATAATAAATGAAATGATATTTTTCCTGATTTTTCCCTTTGTATATTCTGTATACAAACCATACTATATTATAGTAACAAGTAACTGTAACACATTTCAATGTCTGGATAATATTTTCATGAAAAATTTTATATAAACTAAAATATTACATAAAAATCAAATATCTGAAAAATGACCGTTGAAGTTTCTCAAAACTTTTTCTATTTCATATTATGAATAATAATTTTTTTTTATACTCCACAATGGAAATATTTTATAAATAAGTATTCAGGACGTAATTATTTTCCAATTTCTTATTAAAATCAAACATATTTCATTGTTTTTTCACCAAATTGTCTGACGATAATTGAAGATTTATTGTTTTTATTTTTTTTTAATTTGGAAAATATAGTCGAAATTAAAAACGTTCTTCCAAAATCACGTTTTCGTGGTCATCTTGTACATTCTAATAAGACGAGACGAAGTGTTTTCAAAGGGATATTTTCTTATGAAAAAACCGTAATTTTCTTAGGATTACTTTAGAAAACTATGCATATTTTCCTATAAAGAAAATTATTTCATAAAATAAATTAATAGCATTTATGTTACGAAAAAAGTGTCTTTCTTTCAAGTAATCATTTCTTCCAAATCTTGAGGCTTCAATATTTTCAAATCTATGGCAAATTTCGAAAAATTTCACTCTTAATTATCGTTTAACTTTTCCAACTTAACGCAGTATCTTTTCCCAAATTTGATCGCAGTTATCAATACCTCAAATATTATACGCTCAGTTATATTGAGGAATTTCCTTAAGTGGAATAACTACTTTCGTTTTGTTTAAGTTTATATAATTTAGACTTTCAAATTTTAATTTTTCTAACTTTTAAAAATATTTTGATATAAAATGAATTTGAGTGAAGAAATTGATGAAACATTCATTTAGGTTTTGGAAAACATTTATTGGTTAAAAATCAAATTAAAAAATACGAGGAGAAAAAAAATAAATGTTATTCTGTTAGTTGAAAGCCATTAAAAAAATACACTGAAATTATATGAGTACTTAACTCAAATATTAACGTATCGTTAAACAAACAAACGAATCGACCATCCTCAGCCACACATCTCTGGTCTGGATCAGATACAAGGGAACACTAGCTAGTACAGTAGTACAGTAGTACAGTATCGAACGTGAACGTGAGACTGAATGAATATCTGGAGTGAGAACGTAGAAGTTTTAACATGAAGGGAGTACCGAACACTAACAGTAATGTAACAAAGGTGATATTTTTATACATAAGCAGTATTTTGTGAATAAAATGATTGAGTTTTCCAGTAGTGGAATAAAAAACTCATAAAAAGAGTAAGAGTAGCTCATAGCTCATAGTTCATGTCTTATAGCTAGCAGTTACAGTTAAATTAAAATGTCATTTCAAATAAAGAAATTAAAGATAATTTATATTTTTAGTTCTTGATTTTATGATTCCTTTATATTTATTTATATTACATAATGAGAAAATGAGTTTTACTTTTTAAAATAATACAAAAAATTAAATAGCTAGTTCGAAATAAAATATTTGATATGGATATACACGCTATCCAATTCAAAACTCATACTCTACTCTACTCTACTCATATATACAAGCGCTGATTCTACTCGAATTAACTATGTAGCTCTGACTCAATTATTATTTATACGTTTTTACAAGGTGTCACAAAACACTCAAGTAAACTATCTTCAGTCTTGAAAACAGTTTTCATTGTGTACAAAATCAAAGTGTATAGTATTTTTAATTTATTTTAGTTATCATAGTAATGTACTGTGTACGAAAATAAAATTAACGAAAATAAAATAACAGGCCCAAAAATTTCCGAAGTTAAACTCTTCTAATATATACAAAATAATGCAAAGACTGGCATTCCACACTTACTACACAGGATGCTTCAACACTTCATTCAATTGCTTGTTTTCTTTTTGATTTAAAACGGTGTATGGAGGAATTTTAAATAAAAGAATATCTTTGTAGAAAAGGCACAACTTTTTGATAATAGGCTCACGTTAGAGGTGTGAACTTGTTTTTACCTTAGGTGGGTGGTAGGAATATTATCAAAAAAAAAATAAAACGAATATTCTGAATAATAACTACATGGAGGAATGAATTATTTTATAATAGCGATGAGTATATATTGATTTTGTAACTGGAGCTTTATATTACATATACTTAGTTCACTATATCAAAGCTTGTTTGTGCTTAGTTTTGTGTATCAAACATATGTATGTGTGTATGTGTGTGTGTATGTGCACAGCCACACATTATGTTCACTGCACTACTTTTACACATTTTAAAATTACACTTTGAATATTTGATTTTTTTTTTTTTGTAAAACAATTCTTTATTAACTTTTCAATTTTATTTCAGAAAAAACTGATAAGGAAGTGAAAAGTGTTTCTTGCTTTGTTATTCGTTGTTCATTGTTTATTCCTTTAGCAACATGGATAACCGAGACACAAATTTTATCACAAATATAAGAAACATTTAAAATGTCTCCTCACAAATACCAATTTGAATGTCCCGGTAAGGTTTAAACTTTATTTCGTCACCAATAGATGTCAGAAAGAGTCATATTTTGCAGTCAGTGTTTCATATTTTTCCGAAAACATGGATAAAACGACATTTTCTAAAATCGAAACGAGCTAAATTGATTACTAATTGCTTGTTTAAATATTTTAGATATTTCGTGATCATTATAAGAATTGCTTGTTTAAATATATAAGGTATAAGGTATTTAGTGATTATGTAGAATTAATAATTTTACTCAAACAAGTTTTGATGTGAAAATTTTAAAAAACTTAGCTAAAACAGTTTGGCCAAAATAATATAAAAATCAGTTTAAAAAAATATCGTTCAAATGTTTACAAACGTTCATTTTGCAATTCAGTTGTCTTACAAATAATATTTACATAGAAATCTCTGACAATATTTATCAATTAGTATAAGTCTCGTTTTTCCACGAATACTTAGAAAATTATATTTATAAAATAATTTTTTTAGAATGCAGGTTTTTGTTGGTATGTTTGTGTACTCTCTGTAGCTCAGAGTTAGAGCTAGTTATGTTGTAATTCATACTGCATATTAATTAAATATAATTCATTTAATTAATTACGATTTCATATATATGTGTTTTTATGAATTCATTTATGTTTATTATTTTTTATTAAAAAAAAAAATTGTTTTTTTTAAATTATTTATTTTATTTTTACCCTTAGTTGTTTGAGATATGTTAGCGGGGGCGGGGGCATGGGTTACATAAAAACAACGAGCTACTCTTATCACTACGGGAGCCGATGATAATGAGCACGATTTAATTTTGTGTTTTTTGGATTATTGAATAGAAATTTCGAGACATTCCAGATAAAACCAGGTTCAACGTTATGCAATCAATTCTGGTTTTTACGAATTGACGAAGAAAATGGAGCTATTTCTTTTGTACTGATGATGACATTTTGAAAAAATTTCTTCAAATCTTCATCGTCCCTACCTAATAGATGTCAAAAATGATCATCGTAAAAATGCAAAATCGATAGCTAATGCATAATCTATAAAAAATGCATATCGATAGCGAGCGCTAAACTACATGTTCTTACGTCATTTGGAAGCCACCAGCTACCAGCTACCAGAGTGTATCGTGCATGGGGTGGTATCATGTTTGTGTTACGTCATACCATTGTATAATAATATGACTGTCAAAATAAACATAAATTTTTAATTTTTGGTATTTCATAATTATTTTTAGTATTTAATTATAAAAAATTCTAAAAAATTTGATAAATCTAATTAAATTAAAAAATGTGGATATTTTACATTCGGGAGTTAGTTATTAGCGTACCTACCGAATACTTTTCGTAATATAACAATGTAATTTTCACGGATATCAGTATCAATTAATTAGCTTCATCTGGTTAATTTTCCTAGAAATCAAGATTATTACAAAATGTTTTTTTCAATAAGTTCGTTATATTTATCATGAAAATAAATTATTCCCCGAAGAAAATTGTTATTTTTTAAGACTTGTTTTCTTACTCAAAAATAGTTTTTTAAATTTAAAACGAAAGCAAAATTTAAAAAGGAATTCTTGATTCAAGCAAAAATAAAAAAACATTTCTTCAAGACAAAGTTTGCCACAACCAACGAAGATAGTAAAAAGATATTATTTCAAATTGTTCAGCGAACCAGGCGAAGAACGGCTATTTTCTAATTAAAATCCTTTTGTATGTGTTGTCTGTATTTGTAACAGTTTTAAGAGGTGGGCGTAAATTGTTAGATGCTAAAGTTATAATTTGTTTATGGTTATTGAAAGAACAACTAAGGCCATCCTGGACATATATATTTCTAATTACTTGGTTCGTTTTATTTAGTGTAGGCGCTGAGTGAGTTTCGTATGCATTTACAGGTCATACCGAACAAGGAGAGTATTTCGACGTATTTTGATTCGCTGAATCCAAATTTTTCTACTTGATCATCGCTCAGAGTAGGGAGGGGGAGAATTTGTTATAAACAAATTAATTGTTTTTACGAACATAGCTCCTAAACTATTCAAAATTTTTCCAAGTTTGTACCATTTTATTCTACTTGAAAAATCCAGTAATTCTTTTTTTGTTATTCGCCTTGATACGACCAATAGAATCGGGGATATGGTTAAAATTGTAAAAAAAATATGATATTGCATAAGGTCAAACTGTAGCGCTTGGTTTGAAACGTCCGTAGATTGGCCAATAAATAATATTTTTGTAGTTTTATGCACATAAAAATACATTTTATCCTATAGCAACAACGCTAGCACGATCTTAAGTATTAAGTTTTTAAGAACCTTTTTTTTTCGAATATCTTTATTAGAACTTGAGTATATCGTGGCATATTCAGAATATCTGTGGAAATTGCTACAATATTTGCACACTTGTTAGCCACTTCTTGCTGCACTAAGTGATTCATTGGAGCAATATAAACTAATAATAAAGAGATAGAAAATGTAGAAGTGTAAGGAGTGATCCTAGAACTTGAGTCGACTCGAACTAGAATATAGATATTATATAAATTAGTTTTAATTGATTTATATAAAATATTGAATTAAGTTCTTAAATAATTGATGAACACCAATCTATACAAATATATATGTATATATTTATACCTACAGGCTGTTAGAAAAGCGCTGAAACAGTCCAATAATATACCCTTATCTTCCTTATTCCTTTATCAAATTCCATGAGTCCCCCCTCATTTTCAAGCTTATACACCTAGGTTTGCAAAAATGTACTCACGGTCTAAAAACGGACCGCTCAGGAAAATAAAAGCTAGTGGCCCATACTGGTTGGCGCTATCACAATACTTTTAGTTGATAGCACTATTTAATACTGCAATAGTACTTAAGCTAGTATAGATACTATAGTAGCTGTTTCTATACCATAACGGCATTGTAGTAAACGCCATACATTTCTTACCGTGCACATCTTCTTCATTCTTAGACCATTATAAAAATTTAGCCGTACCATGTACGGAATTGGTTACTCTTAAACAAACTCAAATAAATCTTTCTAGGAAAAATTTTTCAAACAAACCCTTTTTAAAATAAAATTCTCTTTTTAATTTTCTTGGAAGTGAAGGTTTCTGCTATTCCGGTAATTTGGTAACACCCTGTGTGAAAATGTTTTAGGATGAGGGTAGTGAACTAAAATTAGTGAGGTTATGTGTTCATGATGATCACATTATCATGATACAGATACAGATAGGTAATGACTACCTATAGTGACTATAGTGACTAGTAGTGACTAGTCGTCACTCACCATATAATGTTACCTACGTCATTTACATGTATTGTACCTTTGGTTACTTATTACGTAGCTATGTAGTAGGGTAAGATGTAGTGCCTTGAGCCTTATGTTCCTTCTTCAGTACAGCTGCTCGATGCGATATTGCCATTGACTTGCTTTTGAAAAAATAATTCAAATTTCTAGCTTCAGTGGATTTGCTTCCTCGAATTTTTTTGCCGGTTTGAACTTTATGTACATAACTTCAAAACCATCGTTCAAATATTTCGTACAACGATAAAATATAGTTTCAGATTTTCGATTTATAAAGAAGCATTCATATCATACTGCTTATGAGAAAAATAATTATTTTGCAACTATTGTATCAAAAAACCTTAGTAACAATACAACATACGTTAACCAATAAAATTATTAACATGGAGTTCCCTTATACAAAATCCACATCTCTTTTTTAACCCCTTAAGAAACGAATTTCCAAAAATCCTTTCTTAGTGCTAACTTACGCCATTTAAGGAAGGAGCGTTTTCAGCTGTGCGTTGATCTATCAGTCAGCTTTCATTCTTATATAGATATATTTCATTCTTATAGATTCTTTAATCATGATTCAACTACATTTTAGTGTGACCCATGGTACATTATACTGTTTTATCGTGGTCACACATCATGTACAATGGTTCACACGTTCTTACCGATAGTTGCTTAGTACTTAAATTCTCAAAAACCATTGTGATATTTTAATGTATGGCTTTAAAAAAACACATGAATATATTTTTTGATGCTAGGCAGTACGTCTTCCCCTGTAGTATATAACTCCAATACCACTTTAAGTAGTAAGGGTTTGGGTTTTGAGTCCGGAGTCTCGGTCTGGGTACACTTCATAGAATGTCTATAATGTATATGTTACAAGTATTTCCTAAGTGTATCTGTTGATTTATTGCACTAATCGTCACATCTCTCATCTTGGTGGCTTTTGAGAATCAAACTAGATTAGATTGGAATTGAGCTAGGAGTTTGTCTTAGAAAATCTTTTGTATAGCGACCAATTTAATCCATCGTGCAACTCTTTAAATCTGCTCCAGCTATACAGCTATAATAAACTTTAAGATATTTCTGCACGATACTTTATTTATTTCACTTCAGTGAAAATTAGTCCGTCCCAAAAGATGATGTCGTTTGAGACGGAAGCTTTCGCATTCACATAGAATGTATTTTCCGTTTTCCTTCTCTACTTGAAAACATTTGTAAAAAAGGTTCCTGATTTCTATATTGTTAGAGGCAAAATTACCTCGTATGCTGATGAGTTTCATTGAAATCAGAATCAAAAATTTCGTTTTAGCTTTTATAAATTTTCTTAAGAGGAGTGAGTCTAAAAATTTAAAAATTGGGGGAAAATGTTTTTTTTTAGAATTTGATAAAACTCAGTTTTAAAGTTAATTTCAACCCACAAATTTCAAAAATCAGGTCTATTTGATATGAGTGGGCATCGAAAAAATAGATGCCTAATAGAAGCTATTGTCCAAAATCCAAGAATAAAAGCTAAGATAAATACTTGAATGTTAGATCAACTTGTAGAATCTTACATTAAGTATAAATCAGTTATAAATTTTACGAATAATTACGTTTCCAAGGTAACTATTTTGGGAGAACAGAGATAGCTGCTACCCTCTAAGTAGCATGTTATTTATTAATTCATTAATTCATGTTGGGTTTCATTTGGTAATTATGATTTAAAGGCCTTTATAAGTTAACTCACACACATGGCACACACATACTCAAATCACAGTATGATGATACAAAGGGCGCAGGGAAAGAACATGCACACACAGGTGCACACACTTACTTTAAAATATCTCTATTATGTTTAACTTCTTCTGATAACTCACAACTCATTTTTTTTAATGAAAAACATAAACTTTGCACAAAAAATATAAATAGACAGATTGTAAATTATTTTCAAAATATTCTCAAATTCGTTACAAGCTCAATCGATTAAAAAAGTTTTAGTTTCCTAGGTAACATATCGTTGGATTTTTGGGGTCGTTTTAAATTGTTGCAAATTTTTTGGTTTTACCTTCCAACCAGTAAACAAATTATAAAGTGCGATAAGGAACATAGTTCCAAAAATTGAAACTGAAGCATAATTTTACCCTGTGCCCCTCGTTTAGAGGTGGAGATGGCGCTGTAAAGTGGAGCTGATGGTGCTGATGTGTGTGAGGTTCCAGGGTGGCTATATATATTTAAACATAGATAAAAATACAAATATTTTAGGTAGATGGAGCTGAGCTGAGCTGCACACATATGAATAATGATGTGTAATTTTTGCTAATTCAGGAGAGAGTTTTTCATACATCGCATCGTGGGTAATGAACTAGTTAAAATGTTTGCCAATGTTATACAAAATAAACACACACACACACACACATACACACACAAGTACTCAAACGTATCAAAACACGTTATCATTTTTATTTCATCACAATTTTTAAAAACCCCACCATTCATTCGAGATATAATTTTTCTCATAAAATACTCGACCAATCGAAATTTAGACCCAATTTTTGATGAATTGAATTTTTTGGATTAAATTGACCTTATAAAATGAGTTTTATCAAATTCCAAAAGAAAAAAATTCGAATTTTGATATAACTTGGTATATAAGATAATTTTGACCTAAAAATGGCAAAAAACTGATACATTTAACCATTAAATGAATAGTTTTCTAGATAACATTAAAAATCGATTCGAGATATCGTTTTCCTAATATTCTTTGACTATGATAGTCTTTTTCATGTTCTTTGACTATGGAGAGTTCCATTGCATGTTATTTTTTATATAAATTTTCCCTTTCTGCCAACATTATATGAATTAAACTGGCATACATATGAATAACTGTACAAATGTTAATATCAATACAAAACTTCTATCTCTATCTTTCGAGGAGAAAAGGACACAGTGTGCATCTATTATTTATGTATAAAAATGATTGTTTATTATAGTTGATTAAAGGTAATTAAATAATGTTTAATAAATTTTAAAAAAACATTATTCATTACAATATTTCCAATTGAATTTGATAATTAAAAATATTCAACTCAAATATGCAAATCAGATTACATGATTATATTTATATTTATAATAAATATTATGATAAATTTATGAATTTAATAAATGTAAAAATGTATATATAAAAAAATTATTTGACTAAATAAATATGTTAATTTCGAAAATAAAACTAAAACTAATATCGTTTGACTACATTCATTCAACATTCATTCTATGAGCTATGAGTTTTTGGTGTTACGTACTATTTATTATGCATATAAATCAAACAAAATTTATGTTTTAGCCCTTAACTAGAATCATGTGACCCGACCACAAATAAAAACCTCTATGATTTTTAAAATATCATTATAATTTTTTATAGTTGTGACCGACCGATCTTAATGTAATCACACAAATAATGTGACAAAGACTGAATCGATAGAATAAAATAAATAAAATATGATAGAATCGAATCATCAAATGAATACGATTTTTGTATTTTTTGGGTCCAAATTACCTTTTATACTAAGTTCGGGCGAAATTGGAGAGCAAAAAGTTCTTTCGATTTTTCGAATTTTTTCATAGGGGGGGATAAATATTAATAAAAACAAAATCATTAATTTTTATATTTGAATATTATGAAGGCTATAATAGCCATTTCCCATCCGCTTTGCTACTCTACTTTATGACTGACAATTCCTTCAGCAAAGGGTTATTCTTGAAAAAATAACGCAAGTAAAATTAGTTTTCCTAGAGACCTTAATTATGATTTTGATCAGTTAGGTTATTGAAAAAAATTCAACACAGGCTCATTACTGATAACAGCTATTCATTTTTATGACGAAAAATCATGTTTTGTACGATTTTAGGACTTAGAGCACTTCCTTAACCCTTATTAATTGAGTTAGAGGTTTGGAAATTGGTATATAATTTGAAATTGTGTCTAAGAAGTGTTGTCTTTTTGGGAGATTGAATTTTCCAGTGTTTTCGCCTTTTTTAAATATGGAAATATTGTTTTTTTTTTGCGTTTCTTACACAGATCTTCCAAATTAATTGCGCGTAATGTACGGGTTTTATGATCTTAGTGATGGTGTCCTGTTGCTTACGAGCTAATATATATATATATATATATATATATATATATATATATATATATATATATATATATATATATATATATATATAAACATTTGTATATAGACAAGCAGATAAAAGAGCCTTTTATATTTATATATGAAGGAAATGTATTACAATTTATTAGTGATGGGACGAATGTTATATTTTGTACGTTGTGGGACAAATGCGAATATTTATCTTGAATAACCGTGAATGTTAATTTTCATATTTTTCATAAAAGAGTAAGAGTAAAAGAGTCCATCGTATAAAATCATTAAAAACCATGTAAGTTGTCATTAAACCGTAAAAAAGTTCAGGAAACTTCAGTTTTTTGCTTTAATTGCATTTGAGGTTACTTTGCCATAATTACATTTGCCTAACAGTCAATTTTAACTGTGATTAAAAAGTGATGAAAAATTGAAGTAAAGCAATTTATGATGCTGAATATGTAAAATGCAAGTTGTGTAATACAAAATATTGTCAAAAATCGATTGACCATCAAAATCAGCCCACACGTTTGGCCTCTAGTGTGCCACATAGGAAGAAGCATAGACTGATCAACACATTACCACTCCTTTGCGTTGCTCAGTCGGGTAAAAATGTGCTAATATGCGTGAAGGCGAATATTCGTGACATCATTAGTATGTATGTATGTATATGTGTGTGTATGTATGTATTGAATGCTAATATTACTCACTCACATTAGCCTTTCTTAAAAGAGATATGGACCACAACAAAAGCCACAAGCACCCAACCCACAGGATCTACACTACCACTCCCACTACCACTCCACTCACATGCTTATGATGGCTGTCGTTTTTATGTCTTATACATAGTTTCTTTTTCTGCTTTAAAGTCAATAATATATCTTATGTATGCCAATTCATCATATTATTAGAATGTCAACTTCAATTTATTATAACTTGTATCGATATCGTATCGTATCGTATTATACAGGAGAACATTCAAGGCACATACGTAGCCAAAAAACATTTCGGATGCCATTTATTTTCGGATGCGCATATTTTTGTTTAAAAATTTTATTAGTTAATAGGCTCTTTATATAATTTTCTTGTAGTCACCGTTCTTGAAATATTTTCAATTTTATGCCAGGAAAAACTTTCAAAAAATCCCTAAGTAATCTTTAAACTTTTCGTAACAAAATCTTGGAAAGTAGCAGATTATTTCATTTTAAAAGCTTACTTTTTGTTGATAAGCCATTTTTGATATTTGCCAACATTCAAAAGAAAGAGTCTTAAAATGAAATACTGAAAGTAAGTTGTCATTTCTTTCTCATATCTACACTATTTTGTAGGAAAAGCATCTTTTTAATAATTTAAAGTAAAAGCTTTGGAGTAAAGAAACCTGCAATCACTATTCAAGGGAACAGTTCTTTCTTAGGGGATAGGGTATTTTTTTGAAATACTTAAAATTGGTATAACAGCGAAAACAATCTTTAAATAATTTAAAACATAAGCTGCTTGAAACTGTTCAATTTACCTGAATATCAAACAAATAATCAAAAAATCTCTAAAATTATTCAATTCCGATGGATTGTGGCATGTGGTTATAGGGAATCGAGAGAAATTATACAAATTGAACAAATCTGGATAGTTTATACATCTTGAGCACGCATGGATATATTTCGCTTCTCAGATGCGAAATTTATTCAAAAACTCATAGCTCATTGAAACTTCTGTTTATAAAAGATAGTTTGTAAATAAAATAAAAAGCGATAAAGTGAAAATAGGAGGAACTTTTGTAAGTTAAGTATAAAAAAAGTACATTTCGATACAGCCGTATAGAGGTATTAAATGGATAAAAATTTTATTTCATAAAATTTTAATATGTATTATTGGCTCTAAACGTCACAAAAATAAGCATAAAAATATAATGTGATTAGCTTTAGCATACTTAAAACATATTTATACAAGTATAGCTAAAATTGGTTACAGACATCGCATCGCTTATAACGACGAATTGGAAATATATCTATAACATTCTACTACAAAAATTTATTTTAAATATAGCTATGATTTTTATGTTTTATCAAAATAATAAACTGGTTACAACAACTCATGTTATGTAATTCATTTTTAATTATTTTATCAAATACTGACTAAAGGTAAGTATATTGATAACACAAATAAATATAAAAAAAACTTTAATAACATTTTCCTCGAAATGTGGTTCTAAAAAACGGTTCCTGACGTAGAAATACGATCTTTAAGTTGTGGGTACTGTGATGCGAATGGTTTATATGACTCATGAATTAAATTTATTGAAAGTATACACAAATATTAAAAGAATTACTTTTTAAACCTTGATATATATGTAAAATATATCAAGGTATATTAAGTTTGGTCCCAAGTTTGTAACTAGAGCTAATAAATATTGATGCTACCAATAAAATTTTGGTATAGATGTTCATAAAATCACCAAATCATCAAAAATCACCTAAATCATCCGTAAAAACAACAACTCAAAAACGAAAAGAGATAACGATATAATCCTTAATAAAAAATAGATAACTTTTGCTTGAAACATTTTAAGGACCTAACATAAAATAAGGGCACAACAGAACCCTCAATGTCGTTACAACCTATTCTGATTCTATAAGTAAGATGAAGTTAAGTAATAATGCAAAGAACTCAAAATGTTTAGTTAAAAAGTTAAAATATTTAATTAAAAGTTTTCGTCTTTAAAATCTCTAAAGTCTATGAATATAAAGATCCAAGATAAATAAATAATTCTGGTGAACGGTAACGATTAACATAAACATTACGTAAGCGTTACCGTTGTCGTTATGTTACGTTAGACTTAGACTTTAGCATTATGTTTACAAATATAAAGATGATGTACCGACAACATTATAGAATGAATATATTTTAAAATTATTTCCTATTAATTTTTCAAAATATTTTGTTTGCATCAGTAGTTCTAGTTACCATTAGAAGCTTGTTTTAGAGTCAATTCAAATTCAATTGAGAAATTATATCGAAGATTACGAATTAAAATTCAAAATTCATTTTAACGATTTTCATATTGTATGGCCTGATGCCCATACTTCATTGATTCGTCCGCCATAGCTATTACTATTACTATAGTTACTATTCCCCTAATACAGCACACACTATGGCGTTCATACCGATCGCGATACTGACACAGTGATATTCACAATAAATTTCTTTCCGTGGCAAAACATTTGTGCGAGGTCGTTTGGAATTAGAAAAATAAAATATCTAACTGACATTAATAATTTACATATTGTTACTCGAATTCTATGAAATAAGCTCGAATATTGTTGTGACTGGGTCCAGGTGAATGCATGTTAGTTTTATTAAATTTATTAAATTCAACTAAATTTGTACAAGCTCTTAAAAAAAAAGAAACAATATTTGAACTGACATCGATCCATGTTTTTTATATCTTTAGAAATAGCATCCACATTCCCATGTACTTACTTATTATAGTTATACATACATAGGTATAAGTAACATAACATGTATAGTCAAAATTATTTATAATGAACGAGCGATTCATTACAAATTGCTTGAAAGTGGCCCAATTCAAAAATCCTTGCTTTTCCAGATATCAATTTTAAGATATTTTTAGGCATTTGAAAGGTTAAAAACGAGAATTTTTTTTAAAAAATTTTATATAAATAGTATCATGAGTGGGTACCTTGCGCCTTTTTTAATTAAGAATTTTAAACGTTTATATCTTGCATACTAGTTTTTGAAAAATAGGCTTCACTTTTCAATTCGTGAAGTGAGAATTCTTCATCTGAATTGATTAAAAAAAATTAGTCCGATCTCCTATTGGGTAACCACTTTTGTCGTGTTATTCATCCTTTATTTGCAAAACGAAGTTTTATATGCAGTTTCTATAGAAGTGACTACACGTCTATGATTGTATCTCTTATTTTGTGAGTTTTAAACGTTCCTATTTTGTATATTTTTAAAGATTTTTTCTTGATCTTGTACTGAGAATTCTTCACCTAAAGTGAAAAAAATGAAGTCACCATTCTTATCGTAAGTGACTTCAATGTCGTTATAATCGATTTTGACAATATACATTTCAAATTACCTTATGTATCGGTGGACGCTGACGCTGACGGTAACATTAACGTTAACGCTCGTATGTAAACAAAATGTAATATTAAGTAAAGAAAGATGCTACAAGCTTATTGTACATTACTATATTATACTACAGACAACGTGGCCCAATACTTTCGGTTCAATTCATATATTGAAAATTTTTGACCTTCTAATCTCTGTCTTTCAAAAACAAAATTACAAATATCGATTTCTTGGTATCTTTTTAAGGTAAGTTCGGGAGGCATAAAATGGTAACGTTTTAAACCTAATAGGTTCAGTACGTTAAAACACCACTACGTGAATTCTTTGAAAATTTTGTTATACTTGAATGTTTAACATAAAGTAACATACTTTTAGAACTGCACTGTAATAGCGTCCGTTCACAATGACTGTCCATACAGATCTTATTTAACATTACTATGCCAGGTTATAATGACACTTTTACATATAAACATGGTTTTCATGGAATCACCCACGATACCTGGTTCGTTACTTTATGAATGCCACTGCGGCTGAACTAATCTAATTTAACAGTATCGTGTCTTTGTTTGTATAAAATAATGTCTTGTATATACAATATCTAGTCTAGCCTAGTCGAATAGTCTTTCCCATTTCTCTAACAATAAATTTTAATAAGTTATTTATGAAAAAAATATATAAAATTGTAATAAATGTTATTAGTTCTTCACCGCCAACTCTTTTCAAAACTTTTTAAAAGCTCCTAAGCCATTCACTTAAAAGGTGAAAATTCATCAAATCATGCTTTTTCAAAGTTAAAATTATCGAGAATACTTGATAGATTTTATGTCAGAATTAGAAAGCAAGTATTTCACCTTATTATCTTGTCTTTGGATCTTGGCATTGCTGCTTTGTTTAACTCACTCATTTTTTTACTAATTATTGGGACCAGGACCCTGAATTTTATTTTAAGAAGCTACCAATTTTGGATCAAACTTTTTATCTTTGTTTTTTGGTACTGCTCATTTTTGTGCTTAATATCAAAGCCCAGGAATCTTGAAACATATTCAAGCTGGAATTTTGACCTCAAATTTGAATAGTATAACCCAAATTTCGTAGGATTACCTACTTTGTTTATCAAAATCAGATATAATTTGAGGAGGTCACAAAATTCAAAAATGTTGTATCCAAAAAATTAACTAATACTCCATTTGAAAGTTTGCCATTTCAAGGCCACCAGTTTGGCCTTGTCTTCCCCTTTCACCGTCTTTTGGCGCGACTTTGACAAGGGGCGTTTGGCTATTCGGGTGAAAGCGTTAATTTGATGATTTTCTTTTCAACAATGATTACAATGAAAGTCGATGTCGAAATAACATAGAAATTTTATTTGAATAAAATAAATGAAATTAGAATAAATCAATATAAATAGTAAACAATGAAAAGGGATAGAAAGAGATGGAATAACAAAGAAAGGATCGAATGAAATAGAAAATAAAAATTGAGAACAATTAGTGAAATTGATGTAATTTGTACAAATTAAAGTTTATAGAAATTCTATGTAGAATAAGATGTCGATGACATGACTAGATATTATTCTAGGTAGCATCGCAGTAGTATAGTATCTAATTCTAGCACCTAGTGTGGCAGAACTGAGTTGAACTGTAAAAACACTTACCTCATCCTGATGATACCAGAATATGTAAGCAGGTGGCTCTGGACTAAAACGGATCGTGCAGGTCAAGTTGATTGTGCTACCCTTGTCCACATGTAAGTCAGGTCCGCCTAGAATAATTGCTGTTGGCACTGAAACATAACACATTCAACCAATGAATTCTACAATTTACCGATCTTAATTGACTCTACGTAATTAATTACTAAATACCGATATTATTTTAAACTGTATAAAATTACTGCTTTGCAGCTGGGCAAACATCTACCGCTTTCAACAGCTAACCACGCTTTCACCACAGATTATCATTTCTTAAGTGTCTAAATTCTGAATTACACACAGAAAAAAGCAATAGAATTTCTATTTTTGAATTATGTGAGTTTATTGTACCTCGAAAATATAAAATTTTAGTTTATTTATGGCGTGTAATATTTGAAATGTATTCTGCAATTCAAAATTTCAGATCAATATGTCAAAAACTATCGTCAACTTGGATCCGAAATATCGAAATTTATACTACTAGCCAAACTTTCATGGCCATATAAAGGCTCTTTTAAAAGCGAGAGCCTAAATGGCCGAGCGGTCTAAGGCGCTAGTTTTAGAACGTTTGACTATTTAGACTTAGGTTGCGGGTTCAAATCCAGGCAGCGGCAGTGTGAACAATTTATAATTAATGGAAGTGCAGAATTGATCACATTGTCATTGCTTGGATAAGAACGAAGTAACCGACTCCACCCACATCAAAAATGTAATTGTAAAAATGTTTGTAATTTAATAAATAAAGATTAACAAATAATGATGTGGGTGGCCTCTGTGATTAGACATGCGTCGCAAAAACGGAGGCTAAACCCCCATTATTATTATAAAAGCGAGATATTTATTAGCCTGTTTTCTAACCATTTCAAATTCTATAAGCATATGCACAAGAGCTCACAGGGGATGATCTTTGGAGATTTTGTCATGTGTAGAGATTTGGGTAAATGCAAAAGTCTCTCTTTTAAACGATGCCATCATTTAGGATGTATTGATCTCTTTGGAATTTTACTTTAATTTTGTTATTGTTGTTAAGGTAGCCTTTCCTTATCGTGGTGACTTCAATACGTTTATAAGACGAGATAATCACGAAATGCTTTCATGTGATCTCTTGGAAACGATTCATGGAATTTTCAAATGAATTGAATCATATTGACTTAAAAAAAAAGTAAGAATTGAGTAAACGTAAGAATTTGGATGATATGTGCCCAGCTGAAATTAAATATGAAAATATTAACTTAGTTTAAATGTTATTAACCTTTGTTGAACAAAACTTAGATAAATGTTCAAACATAATACCAAAACAGATTATTGTTTGTGCTTTTAGGTTATTCAATTCAAAACTGGAATTAGGTTAATTATTTTTGGGTTCAAATACGAACAAAAAAAAAATTGTATCACACCAATTCTGTTGAAGTTAGTTCACACAAAAAATACACACAAAATGCTTTGTTAGTAGGTAATAAGAGAATGTCTTGAATAAAAAATATTTTTACCTAATAATCATGTCAGAATTGGATCGAGTAACGAGTTTAAAACTCTCACTCAGCCTGTGAATAAAACTTCTATTACTATTATGAAAATTTATATTGAACTTGTCGAAATTGTCAATATTCGTTTATAACTAACAAACTTTTCACTTAATATTCAAGGAAAAACATATCCAATGAGTTTTCTTAATAACGAACAATAATAACGTTCGCAAAATATTATAAGTGTCAATTTTTATTCAAATACAGTTGAACTTCTATAAAAACTTAGAACGCTACAAGCAACGCTATTGAGTTCTTGAACAAAAGAGTACAAAATTATAAATTCAAAGACTTTTTGAAACCATTTTTCTAGGAAGTTTTACGTTTAAAATAATAATTATCGTATTTTGCATATTTTCCGAGATATTTCGAGAAAAAACGGGCATTTTATACATTGTGCCCAATGGACCTTTTCCCTTAAATTCGCCACTGGTGTTGTGTTTTTTGTTTGTTCAGTGCACGTATATACAAATTATTGAATTCTGCATGTACCTCATTTTTAAAAGCATTGCAGCATTATAAATATTTTCTTGTTAAAAAGGAAATGACTTTTCTTGTACACAAGGAAATGAAAATGTACACTAATTAATAAAAATATTTTTTCCTTAGAAAAAAGATTTAAAAATGTTTTTGTCGAATTTTTCTCGAATTAAGAAAATATAAACAAGAGTGTTTTTACGTAGTTATACGCAGTTCTGTAAAAAATAAGATAAGTATAGTAGCGGAAGACAGACGCACTGTCAGCTAGACAGACAGACAAACAATTTTGTTGTATCGTTTTGTTTTATAAATAAAGTTTAGAATGTGATAAAAATAAAACAAAATAGTTGATTTAATATTATTAATGTCTATACACAGAGTGGGCTAAAAGTCATGAGCCCATATAGAATGATCTTTAATTGAATGAGATTAGGCTCATCAAAACATTAGCGAAAAACATCGTTACAATAAATTGCGATTTGACACAAAACACTTGAAAGTCAGGAGATGTAGTTACAAAAACACAATATTTGCAGGCATTTCATTTGGTTTTTCTTGGTCTTTTTGAACGTTATTAAGGGTCATTTTAGGAAAAGAACTTGAAAATTCGTTACTCCAAAATAATCTAAAGCTCGAACGCAAATTGGAAATTTAAGAAGATTAGAGCCAAAAAGTATTCGTGTGATTTTTTCTCCATGCGCTTAATTTTCAAAATAAATATTCGATTTTAAGAAAAATGTGTTTTTCTTTTCAAACTCTGAAGGAATTCTGCTTCTGCGCTACGAAAATATTTTCTATTTTAGAATGTTTTGTTCTTTTTGGGCCAGCGTATGGTAGTAATGAGTGAGTTATGTGAGTATGTGTATTGTGTACTGTGTATGGAGGTGAGGTGAGATATTGCAAGTACTGGGTAATGTTTTTATTTTATAATTACTATTATTCATATTCATAATCATAGAATTATTTTTAATTGGCTTATAAGTTTCATATTCCATTCATAAACTTTATTATAACGCCATAACTATAACTATTACTATCCAATCCAATATGCGTCATATACGAGATACCAATCTATGTGGTTTCCAGGGTTGTCAATTATCAAAGATTCTAAAGGGGCTGCATAAAACGGACACGGCTCAAAGTATCCAACTTGCCCTAAAGTAGTGTGGAGCAAAGAGTTACCGTTTGACCTCTAACCATTCCTCTCCGTTGACCTTCAATACAGTGCGTAAGTATATGTTTTCGGAGAAAATATGACTAGCAAGACGACTGTGTGCGATCGATAAAATAAATCCACAAACGAAGAATCAATTTAGAAAATTAAATTAGCTAAAGAAAACATTTTATACTGAAAAACAGTAGAAAAAAAAAGTCGGGTATAAATAGTATTTATTAAGTTGAAAATTGAGTTGAGTTGAGTGGTAAGTAACGAATTAAAATAATAATTAATTTCAGTGGTTTTGAGTGAAAAACTTTAGTATATTTTGTAAAGTGAAAAGTGTAACTGTTTACTTGTGGTCGATAAAACTCACTCAAACTGATTCGGAGTCAGAGAGGAGTATACGAATAAAACTATACAGAAACAGAAACAGAAGTGTATTCATTCACTCGACTCAACTCAACTCAACTCATCTCATCTCATCTCATCTCATCTCAACTTTGTTACTTTCCATCTTCCTTCGTTATTTATGAAAGTAAATTAGTTGACCAAAGAATTTAGTCCAGTTAAAACAAACTTTTATTTTCTCAAACATTCATTCAATTCAAATTCAAAAAAATATAAATATTTACCATTTTATACAATTTTTTTACAAACATTTTACATTTAAATTCATTTTAATCTTGGTCGTAATAACCAATTCGTTGTTATAACCAACCGATGTCGTTATAACCAATTTTGATTGTATTTCAAAAAATAAAAAACCATTTTTGATATGCCTGCTATCTACATGAACGGAAATTTTCTCATATTCTTGTGAAAACTTTACAACTGTCTAAAAGGCAGAAGAGGAAAAACTTGGATTACTTGACTTGCCATCATATTTTGGAGTTTTACATGAATTTTGAGTGAACTCTAGTACAATTAGTAGACTATTACTTTTATTTTTTAATTAGGATTTATTTCATCGTAAAATTGGATTTTACGTTTCATAGACAAAATGATATTTTTTGAAATAGAAAGAACGTTTATAATTTGTGATTAGTTTCCACTTGGGTACATTCTAGAACATTCTAGAACATTCTAACAAATAGAGAACAGAACAAAACAGAAGCTATCTTATGGGTTGTTCTACACAAACTAACAACCAAACTAAATCTGATTTTGGCTCGAAATTGTATGTGTATTTGTTAACACATCTTAAGTGCAACAGTCAAAAGATTTCAAAGTTTTAACTTTATTCAGATATCATGACTATAATCATGGCCTCAGAATTTTATAATCATGACCAGAAAAAAATTAAGTATTCCACCTGTTGATCCGGATTATAAACTATTTGTGTGCCAAATTTCATCCCAATCCCTTCGACCATACACACATACAGTAAAAAAAATAACTTCTCAGGATCCTAGATAGCTCTTCTCAAAGATTCTCAAAATGAAAAAAAAGACATTAATTTAGAATAAAAGCAAGCCATGAATAGAATTTGGTGCGACTCTTGAGATCCACACTAAAATAACTACCCAACGTAATAAAGTGTTTAAAATAAATTAAAATAATAAGAACTCGATCGACTTGAAACGACTCGAGCGAATGTTATGACATGCTTTTCAGATCATATCACCATTAATACGCTTCGATAGGCACCTCAACGAAGAAACATTTTCATACTTTAGCTGATCTATCGAAGTGAATACTTTGTGGTATTATAATTTCTTTGTGGAAGCACCCGTATCCGTATAAGTTTGTGATTGAATTCACTACAACGATCGATATATATAAACCATGATCATAATTGCTCGATAGATATATTAAGTGAATGGAGTTCCTATATTCCTGTATTCCTATTCAACTGCTGGACAATTTTTTCCCATATACAAACATGCACATACCAACAAACCAATAAAGGTATAAAAAAATTCCCAATGGATTTGCATATAGAAAACACACTGATGAGAAAATATTAAAGAAAATGTGTCTTTCAAAAAAATATATAAAAATATGTTTGTTTCTATATAAATGTTCGATCAAGTCATGAACCAAGTATACATATCACACGGTTCAGATCATTCCATTTATACATTTGTTTGTTCCATGTTTAATTAGATGTTGGTACGGTATGCTAAAAGTTGATATGGGAGGAGTTTGTATAACACAGTTTTGTTCAACATAACATTTTTATTCAAAGAACAAAAGTAATATTGCGTTACTGCTACTGTAACTGCTAGTGCGGTAGCTAGCTCTAAAACAACCTGTCCAGAATAATTCCACAACAAAGGACAAATTTTCTCCTTCGCCGGGAAGGAAGATTCCTCAATTTAAATAAAAATTTTCAACACTCAATTTCGAAGGTCTGTAGAGGAGTAAGAAGCTATAAAAGTTGAGAAAAACCATGATAATAATTTGGAGGTTCACCAAAATTTTCTTTATTTTAGCAACTTTCCGCTTTTGGCATTGTTCCCACTTGTTAAAATCGTTCTGATTATGGCTTCATTTCCAAAATTGTTCTTCCCATTCTCAAATTATTACAATTTTCTGGTCAAAATGGCCTCAGATACTACGTTTTATCAAAATCGGAAAAACAAAAGTTTGGGAAATAATAATCGAAAGAAACGCTAAATATTTTTTATTTCGGAATTTGATCATTTTAGTACACGAGGTAATTTTGACCCGATCAATCAAAAAATACAATTCATTTGGCGATTTTTGATTGTAACTAGACAAGATAATTGTTAGGATGAGCTTCCGTACTATACACCCGACATGATGGCAGTATTATTTTATAACGGTAGTATTCAGTATTCAGTATTCAGTATTCAGTATTCAGTATGAATGTAATGAGATGTCTAAGTATTTATTTCGAGAGCACCATTTTCGTTAAAAATAACATTTCGACAGAATAATCTCGAAGAATAATATTAGTCTTTGTGTTTATATTTTGTACTTTTTATTTTTGTATTTTTACTGTATAAAACAGTGTGCTTCATGATAATCAGCCATAAAAGTTACCAAATCCATCTTAGAGTTAAGTTTTCTGAAAATAAACGGCAATCCCCAATATAGACTGGCTGTCTCAAAGCGCATCGAAAATTGCAAGAAAGAAGTAAAATTAACGACCAACTTTTCGATATAATATATCCTGTTTAAATTTAACGTCGCTATTTCTTTTTGAAGTTTTTTATGACACACGGAGATGGCTGAATTTGTATCGCTGGAATATTCGAATGATTTTATGAACGTCAGTTCAAAAATTTTGTGTCAGTCAGTATTCTTAAGGAAGATCTCTTGATAGTTTTCCTAAGTTAACCAAATTTTAAATATCACTTGCAAATTTGTTCAAAGAGGGAAATTTTATTTTAGAAGTCATTTACAAATTATATCACACAAATTTTATGGTTTTTGATCCCCCTTTAAGAAAGAAAGGAAAGACCCTAAAACATCCTGTATCGTTTCAACAATTATCATCAAATTGCTTTCGAGGTGATGTTTTTATTATTTAAAACTTTTTCATTTTGTTGTTCTTTTTTTTTAATCATTAATTGATTTAGTTGTTAAATATTTTGGGTAGGAAGGATTATACAATCGAAAAAAAATCGAGGGTTCGCTTAAAATAAATATTTTGATTTGGAATCAGAAATGTTTCTAAATAAACTCAATCAAGCTGATTTATTTTATGATAAAAGTGTCTGATCCGATATCAGAGACGGTACCAGTTATTTTTAATAATGGCACGAAATTGCGTTTAGGCACCCCATTCAACATCTTGTAAACCGTTGAAGATAGAACAAAAGTTTAAATATAAGTAATGTTCCTTATAAAAAAATTAAAAATTTACTATTTACCCGCTTTGTCATCATGAGTTTAAGAGGGTAGGGGGTGGTAATGACATACAACAATTATTTTTATTCTCGAGTAAAAATATAATTTTGTCCTGTCCTGAATTTCCGAATCACGTATTATAAAAACAGGCGAAAATTGGCATGAAAATGAACGTTGAATTTAGGACTGTGTTGAATATAAACGTTATAAATTCTCACATATGGCGGTAGGAAAAAAAATATCACTATACATGTTAAAATCATTCTAAGAGTTAAGTAAATATTAGCACATCGAACACACACATGCACCCCCAACCCCCAACCCCCAACCACCATGCTCACTCTCGTGGTTTTAATAAAAACAATTAACTTTCTGTTAGATTGCAAAAAAAAGCATCGAGCAAACATTTTTTTGTTGAGTGACTGTTATGTATTGTTTTTTGATTTGTACCTCTGTGAATTCTCTGGTAAATGTAAAAAGGATTTTCGTAATATTTATCATCCCAGAATAAAGGTCGTTTTGGTCTTGGTGGTTTTGATTTGAGCGTGTCCGTGATATTTGCTTCTGGTGCTTCTGCTTGTGTTGATAATTCGTCTGCAAAAAAGACCGTATTCAACTAAACAACTGGATTTCTTAGCATTTTTATAAACTCCTTCACAAAAGACCCCGCACTAATCGTGTGTGGATTGAGTCTCGATCAAATTTACCCATATTACGAAATATAAATGTAAAGATCTTGTTATCTATTCATTAATGATATTCTAACGCCCATAACTCAGAAACATCTACATTTGGATCGTCCATTATGGCTTTTAATCAGGATGCAATTATCTAAAAGATATCGCAATATGAGCAAATTTAACCCAAGACTCAATTTCCAAAAGATTAATACAAAGTCCTTTGGAAATTTGAAATGAGAAAAAATTACTGACGAAAAATTATTATGGAGATCATATGAAATTTATTCAAAATAAGACCATGATTTTCATGATTAGCACATCGAAATCTTGAAGAAAATTTACAAAAAACTTTATCCAAGAAAGTTGTGAAAATTCAAGTAGTATGAAAATTATAGGAAAGGAAACATTATTTGAAAATTTATAGAGAAAGAAAGGTTTTCATTGAAAATAATTTTATATTATTAAGTAAAAAATGAATACTAGATCTGAAATTCGTACGAACAGAAGAAACAGAACATAATTGAATATAAAATTATCTTGTTTATCGACGTTGTAACTACAGTCGAAAATATTTATATCGACAACAATCTAACAGACTGAAGTCAAATACAAATATCTTTGTATGTAACAATATTTTCTCGACTTGAGAGTTCTCTTGACTGTAAGTACGCCTACTAAGATTCTTTTTTGTTCCTGAAAAATTATCCTCCTGAAAGAAATGTTATCGGTTGATAAATTAGTTACTGTTTCATTAAAATCGTTTATTTAGGCCGACGAAACGGATTAAATATCATAATCCATCCGTTAAATTTCCAGTTTTTCGTTAAACGACGGACTTTACTATAATTTTAAGTATTCAAATACTAATTTTGTGGAATTAAATATTTCAATCGTTATTTACTTGTTATAAGAACATCAAGAATCAAGTAAAAGCGTTTACTTAAAGTAATTTTTTTCATGAAAATGTAGTATCAGACATACCTAGTGAAGATAATTTTAAAACTCTTTCAATGTCGACAATAACGATTTTGAGTGTAGAAAATGGTAACGCAACATATAATTGAATATAAAACTATCTATTTTATCGACATAGTAACTATTATCAAACAATATAACAATATTAGAAATATTTATCTAAAACAATAGATATCGAAGCCATTCGAAATTCCATTAGAATGTTGAATGTTGTGAACACAATTGAAAACCCTTTAACGAAAACAATCTATTGTCGAAACAATTCAATATTTCTAACGTATAGCGTTAACGTATAAGCCAGCAACATATTCTAATCTAATCTATAAACGTATGTGTTATTTTATGGGTGCTAAGTGAAAATATTTCAATTGGCAACGAAAACCGAGAACTACACTAATTATTCAATGAATTTCTCAGATTCAGTTTTGTGTTTGTAATGTTATGTAATGTAATGTAATGTAATGTACTAACTCTAACTCCAACTCTAACACAAATACAAGTCACTTCTCTAAGTCCTTTGTCGTTGTCCTTATTGAACCAGTCTCCCACATACACACATATTGTATTGTCCTTAACTCCTTACTGTGTCTTCCAAAAGTGTACGAATTGAAATATCTCGATCAAAACGCTTGTGAAATCTTTTTTGCAATACAGTCAAATATCGGTTATTAGGACGATAAGATAAGATCCAAATTGTGATTATCTTATAATAACATTATCAGTTACTGAGATCAGTTTCACTTAAATTATTTTCCGAGGATACGTTATGTGGAATTGGGGATCTAAAAACTGAACCTTTCGTAGTTCCAGCAAGTAATTTGACTTGTTTTTTTAATTTTTGTGTCATTTGAATATGATTGGTGATGAGTTATCAAGTGTTTTAATTTTTTGATGACACGGTAGCAACTATACTTATTGTGTAGTGTTTTTACTACAATTTGAACTATTTAATTAAATGGCGCCAATTTGTTTAAACAATATGCGCAGTTAATAAATAGTTGCGGTTTTAACTGTTTAGATATTCAAATGTCTTTTTTATAAATATTTTTTTTAAGTCAACCACAATTCACATCTTGAATTTATACCACGTGTGTGGTTTTCATAATCGTTTACTTGTGTCAGTATGATTCATCTGATTTTTTTAGTTTCAACGATTTTAGATATTATGCTCGATCCGCTCTCTAATCATTATGCATGTTTTTTGGGGTTATTTACTTTAGATACTTGATTTTTATCGAAATTTTTGTGATTTTAATAAATTTGATGATAGTAAAATTTCAACTCAATATGCCTTTTCGTTTTGAGTTATCGTGTTGGTAGAAGAACAGATGACAGACAGATGTACGACCGAACGAAAATAAAATAAATTAGTTGATTTTATGCACACTTAAACCAAAATTTTCTTTTTATAGAATCAATATTTCTAAGCTCTATTTGCATAAAGTGGACTAAGCTCAATATACTCTGATATATTTCATTGTATATAGGGTATGAAAGGAAAATCCACTGACTTAACTCATTTTTCTAATAATTTATCTTGACGAACGAAGAGGAGACAAACGCACAAAAAGTCAGACATACAGACGTATGGATATATATTTGTTTTTTTAAAAGCTTTAGTGTGTGTGTGTGTGTAAGAATAGTGAACAAAAAAAAACATTGAAAAGAACAATGTACAAAAAAGTAAATAATAAATTTGTATCAGTTTCATTCTGAAGCCGAAGCCCAAGTAGATGAAGTCATGTTTAAAATAAACCCCTCAACAAAAAGGGACATATAAGGATACATGCGATATCATTTATAAAATTGAACTTTAAAACAGTTCAACACAGGGCCGTGTCCATCACACCGTTTCACATCTGTGGGCTTCCGAAACATTTAATGGTAGACAGTGTTTATAGATACAGCTAACACGTATTTGTATCGACATATTAGTCATAATCAAACTTGAACTAATAATTATCTGTTTCTGAGAAAAAATAAAATCTTGTTTCTCAAACTGGTACGGCAAAGGATTTGAATGTTTTGGTTAACAACCCGAATTTGGTATTTTAGATTTTATTTTGGCGGCGAAGGGACGAATATTTTTAATCGGAATCCAAACCTTAAGCATAGCTCTTAATAAGTTGAGAACGGAAATTGTTAAGACAAAAACTTTTATCTTGAATGCCAAATGAAAGACGGACCTGACTCAACGGTATTATATAATTGAAGTACCTCTCTATATGAAAATATTCACTTTTTTACAAAATTTATATCCGATTTTCATACCAATTTCGTTACATTTTTCCAACTGTATAAATTGTTTTTATCTCTCAATATTGATGTATATTTTTCATTTCGCCTCAGTTCTTACGTAATTTTTTTAAACACGTATTCTATCTTTGGTGTTAGAATATTTAAATTGACGACTGGGTTTTTAAAATTTCTTTTTAAAAATTTTGACTACACAGTGTTTTCTCATTTTATAGACCTGATAGAAAACAGAACTTCCAGTTTTGGTAACAATTCGATCATATTTTAGAAAAAATCGATTTAATGATTTATCGATTATGGTTGTATTTCTTCGAGAGTCAATAGTGTACTTACATCGTGAGCAACACATTTGCTCTCCCTAATTTTTACTTTTACTTCGACAGATATTTTACTGATACTATTATCCTAATACTGATACTATTATCCTAATACTGATACTATTATCCTAATACTGATACTTTATACTTATATAGATTTCTGTACACAGGAAATAGTGACACAAAAGGACAAAAAGGGAAGCTGAAAAGTTGACAGTTCTTGACATTAACTTCATTCAGACTCAAATTTTGATACATCCCACTCAATTTAATGTGTCTTTAGAGATGCCCGAAACCATTAAACCGAAACAAAAAATTATATTTCATTCTAAAAACGTTGCTGAGAAGTCCATCCTTATTACAACTTCCTCCTACCTAGCAAGCAACACTACACGATCAAAAGGAGAAACTCACCGTTGATCCTCCATACATTGCATAAGTCTATATTTTTGTCGAAACTATGATTAAGTAATGATGATTACATAATACCATAATTAAAGTAAACACTGTGTACAAACAGCTCATATTTCGATTACATAATAAAACACGCCGTTCAAACTTTTCTATACATGTTTACCTTTTTTTTTTCGCCATCTATTGTCAAAATACAAATGTTATTTTTTTGTGCTTCAACAATGCCATACAACACATACAACACACACAACATATACAACATTTGGCATTGTGAGGATTTTGTTTTTCACAATTTTCATTATTTTTTTTATATTTACATTTGGTTTTCACTCTCAATTTTCTTTTAATTAATTAACAGGACGTGGACTAAGTCGTTCGTTTGTTTTTTGTTGTTGTTGCTGTTGTAACGTTTTTTTATGGCTACCCATTAAACATGGAACAAAACAAAATCATGATTGTTATTGTGGGCAGCATTGTTTTTGGTTGGTGAAGAAAGAATTTAGTTTGCATGAATTATTTAAAAATCACTGTTTGCTGTTTGTTATTACAAATGAAATGAAAGAACCACCTTCCAAACAAATTATTCCCAATCAAGTAATTTTGAGGTGTTTTTCTTATTACACTGGAGATTTACTTTATTTATTTTCTAGTCTCGTCTTTTTTTTTTCTATTTTATATATTAGATTTAGAAATGTTCTGGCTTTGGAGATTTTAAGACGTAACATAATTTTTGTGAATTTTTCGATTTTTTCGAAATATCCAAAAGATAATTGTGTTTGTATCTAAAACGATAGGACCAATCATTTGCCAGATATGATTGTCTTTGGTCGAACTAGCTTTCATTTTTCCTTGAAAAAACAAATTTTAAGTGTTGGTGGAGGTGGAGGTTCAGTGTTTGTATAATACGGAAGCCTGTTCGAGCTGAGATATGTTCGGGCATGACCTAAACTATATTTGTAAATTCGTATAAGTGAATAAAACAATATGAGTGTGTGATGACTATGGCTATGAATATTTAACAGATGAGTGATCTGCTCAACAGAAGCCACCCATACCAGCAACCCATCCATAATATTACATATAATTAATTAAAATCGTTCATGTAAAAATTTATTAATTTTTTTATTACATTTTCTACTGATAAAAAAGATTATTTTTTTAATATAAAATTCACGCTTCACAAATACAAAACGGAAAATTTTCAAATAAAAATGTTTGTGAAGCATACCTTTACTATAATCCACGAGCCACAGATCACACCCATCTTAAGGCCGAAGATAGTTCAAACTAATTATCCGTTAGTTACTACTATAATTTTTAAACGAGTACTTTATAATTAAACTTAATAACTTTTTGGATAAAATCATGTTGAGAAACTGCTCCTTTCTGAATTTATGTAAACCGCGAACTACTTTCACGATCTTATTCAACGTAACGCAATATTATTCACTCAATTTAAAATCTTGAACTTATATGTGTCAACTAAGAATCAGTTTTTGTTAATTTTGGCCATATTTTAAAATTATAGTTATGATTTTTCCATCTGTATATATAAAAATAAATTGCTGTGCGTTAGTCTCGCTAAAACTCAAAAACGGCTGGACCGATTTTCAAAACTTTTTTTTGTTTTGTTCGCTATAGTTCAGGGATGGTTTAGAAAAAAAATCATTTTCATTTTAAAAATTGATTACCTTTTGTTTCGGACAGTTTCTTAAAAAACTAATGTAATAAAATGAATAACAAATATCTTGGGTCTTTGTCCAACTTTTTACTGTGTGTCCGAAACAGTAATGAATCGTAATTGAAATGAAAAGGACAATTTCGGAATAATTAGATTCAATGCGGAATAATTTCAGAGACTGAACGGAATGCAAATGTTGGCTCTACAGTCAGATTCATAAAATATCTCGAAAATTACTCATTTAATGGTCAAATAAACACGATTTTTGTAATTTTCGGGTCAAAATTACCTTATAAACTTAGTTTTATCGAAATCGGAAACAAAAACTTTTTTTACATTTTTTGCAATTTGTAAAAATCGAAAAAATCATAAAAAATTCAAAAAAACACAATTTTTGTAATTTTTGGTTGGGTTGGGTTGGGTTGGGTTGGGTTGGGTTGGGTTGGGTTGGGTTAGGTTGGGTTAGGCTGGGTTAGGCTGGGTTAGGTTGGGTTAGGTTGGGTTGGGTTGGGTTGGGTTGGGTTGGGTTGGGTTAGGGTGTGGGTGTGGGTGTGGGTGTGGGTGTGGGTGTGGGTGTGGGTGTGGGTGTGGGTGTGGGTGTGGGTGTGGGTGTGGGTGTGGGTGTGGGTGTGGGTGTGGGTGTGGGTGTGGGTGTGGGTGTGGGTGTGGGTGTGGGTGTGGGTGTTGGTGTGGGTGTGGGTGTGGGTGTGGGTGTGGGTGTGGGTGTGGGTGTGGGTGTGGGTGTGGGTGTGGGTGTGGGTGTGGGTGTGGGTGTGGGTTGAGTTGGGTTTTTTTTCAATTTTATTGATCTGAGCCGCAGAATTGAAAATACGTTTAAATGGCTTGGAGAACAATTTTAGCGACACTTAAGACTATCGCACCCGAGGGATGTTCACAAATAAGATTACCTGTGACAAAAAAGGAGGGGTCTAAAATTCATAAAATTTGTGTCATGTAATTTATTGCCGTCTCCTTAGTTCTACCCTGTATATTCAGTCCAAATAATAATAGAACGTTTCGTGAATATTACGTAAAAGTAAACCACTAAAGTCATTATTCATGTATATTATATAATACTATAACGTTACCGTTAGCGTTATCGTTACAGTTATAGTTACTATTACATAACTAAACTACATGCATATGGTTTTATTTACTGAATTTTTAAACAGATTTTACTGTATATTACATCATTACAAATTTCGTTTATTTTTTAACGTTGAATATTTAATTTTAATTACTATTCATTAGCATTTAAATTCATGTCCATTTCATCATGAACCAACCAAAAATAAAAAATAAAAAAATTACGAATAAACTGAAACGAACTAAATATGTATAAAAAAAATGTATGTATGTGTGTTTGTGTGTTTGTATGTCGACGGTGACAACGACGCTAACGTGTAATTTATAATTTCATTCTTCATTCTGGAGAAAATTTACTTAAGAAAATATGTGTTTTTCTTTCTGGTATAACTGTGACGTTACATAACATAGTTTTGGTGCATTAATTAGTCAGAAATTTAATTTAAATTTAGATGGCATTCGTTCAAATATTAAATGAAAATGTGCATGAAACCATCAATTTTTTCCTTAGATTAGAAAGTTATTAGATTTGTCTATAAATAATCCTCATATTATTTATAGACAAAGGTGTGAATTCTCCGGTGTCAAGCCAAAAATATAGTTGAGTTTAAAACTAGTATATTATTTATTATCAAAAAAAAACTCCAATCAATTTAGTATATTTTTTGAAAAACTGAAAGATAATGTAAAAATTAAACTTCCCCAACAAAATCTTGTCCTTTCAAATGTATAAAAAAAAATCTCATTGGTTTAATTTCTAAGGGTCATCGCTACGGCTTGTTTGAATTCAGTTTCAATTTCAGCTTCATTAATTTGTCAAAATATTTGTTTAAAAAAAATAAACAATAAAATATAAAAATGTTGTCAGTGAATTTTTAAATAGTTATTACTATTAATTAATTAATTTAATTAAAAAATTTTATAGAATTAATTATATTATGTACGCTGTTAATTAATACGCGAACCATATGCATACATCTATATTCACTTTGTCTATTTATTTCAATAGCACCAGTTACCCACCCGCTTCCCTAGCCAATTTCTACTTTAGAAACAAAGATTACCGAGTTAAATCATTTACTTCGCTTGTTCTCACTTATCCAATCTTTTGTTCACAATTTCATGTTTTTTAATTTTTTGATGCGGAATCCTAACTCTTTTTAACTAGTTCATTCCGAGATTGAGGAGGTATTCCTTATCATCCCAGAATAATGTCTAACATATATATCTTTCAAGTTGAAACGTTGAGTATGACTTTCTAAGCAAAATTTTGGGATATTATTGCAATTTTCATTGAAATAATAATTTCTTTTAAATTCTTATTACAAGAAAAAATATTCTGGGTTCAAGTAAATAGGTATTGAGTCTAGGAATACTTTTTTCCATGGTATCGTCTACCTCTCTCTTCATCTCTTTCACCTTTGAATCTCCAAAGATATTTTCGTATCTTTATTTATGGCATAATACAGAATTTTTATGATGCGTGCTGGTATAGTGACGCGAAAACTACTTGTTGAACTTACAATTGTTTAACACAATGAAGTTAGTCGATAAACAAAATGCCACTCACAATAGACATGGGTAGAGATGGATGATAGATTAATTGTCATCTATAAACACAATACTTAACTGGAGTATGTGTTTACATTATTTATAAATTATTATATTTGTTATTACTGAAGAGATTCTTATATATGCGTTCAAGTATTCACATCTATTTTTTTCATCAAAAAACCCCAACATACAGGATGAGTCCTGAGGAATGCACCGGACTCCAGGAGTTCAAAACATGAAAACAATGTAAAAAATTCAAATGTTTTTATCCGTTTTCACCCTGTATAAAAAAATGTACAGGAATGATTATAACAATTACATTTTTTATAAATCATAATTTTTTACAAAATAAATAAAAATTAAAATCGCATTTGACAAAAAAAAAAAGATACTGGTGTGTCCCACGAGAGAACGGAATACCTACACCTGCTTCTTCATATAAAAAATATTGTGTATAGTGAAAGCGGTAGGCGACCAGTCAGACAGCCAGACACGCACCGCAGCGTACAGTACACTCACAACAAATAAAAACACGAATAGAGGAGGCTTTGAAATGCGTATAAGACACGCATACCGATACTAACGCAACGTTCAACCCCACGCCACGCCATGCCACGTTCAACATATCGCATCGCATCGCATGGGCTTTAAGTATAATATCAATTTTCATTTAATAAAATCAAAATTATTTCAACAAAATATCTTTCAATTATTTTTAAATTCAATTCATATTTTATTGAACAACCCCTTCCAACAAGCCCCCTCGTCTCCTCGTCTCGTGCCACATTCCAACAAGGTTCTTTGAAAAATTACACTACATAAGTTCAGTTCTTAAAGACTGTCTGTCTATGTGTCTTGTAAGTAGGTCTGTAGACTGTAAACTGTAGACTGTAGACTGTAGGTACAAGTGTATAAGTAAGTATGTTGTGAAAGAAAATGCTCTGTCATTAATCAAAGAAACAATGTCTGAAATATTGATAAATATCTATAAAAATATTCGTTTCTACATGCAAAAAACGTTTACGATTTCGCCACAAATTGTTCATGTTGATGTCAGACTGCAGATATAATTTTATCAGTGCTTGATTTCCAAACAAGTGAACCCCGCACGATTAAATAGGAAAATGGCTTTCTGAATAAAAGCTCCCAAGACCACAAAATTTTAACTTGTAGTTTTCGAGCTACGGGCGATCAAAATTACCCATGTATTATAGTTGGGTATATGATAGTTCGCCGAAATTCATTTTTTTGAATTTTCATTATTGCCATGTCTTCGGTAGCACTCACAAGGTTAATACAAATCGATTGACGTAATAATCATCAAAATCGACCGATGCGTTTGTCCTCAGTATTCCACATAGGAACACACATAGATTGATAAACACATTACCACTCCTTTACGTTTCTCAGTCGGGTAAAAAAACAAATTTTAGTGTAATAGATGCAAAGTTATCATCTTTGTGGAGATATTCTTCAGTTGCGTCTTCCAAACTTTGATCGATTGGATGTGTGGCTTGAATGGAGAGTTTTATGAAATGTTGAACTATAGTTGCAAGGTTTATTTATAAGTAAATGTTATAATGGCATAAAATATATTCCATGCAATGTTAAGTTAGTTATCAGTAACTGTGGATGTGGATGGAGCTGTAGGTTGAGTTGAGGGTCTACAGCTCAAGCTACAAGCTACAAGCTACAAGCTCTGTACGTATAAGAAGTAATGTTCGTTACATTATCGTATACCAGTTAAACAGCTGAGAACGTTTCCTGTTATAAATTTCACAAATAATATCAACAACATAACTGAGGTACAAAATATTATTTTAAAAAAAAATACAAAAATAAGTAGCTCTACTTTTATAAAACAAATGATTTACTTACTTACGAACTTTATCCATATCAAACAAACAAATGAAATACAATTCCAAAAATTAGTCAACAATGACGGACGGACTTCATGACGATGGACTTCGAATAACGTTTTTATTTATGTTACATTTTATAGTCATTTTAAACATTTTTTAACACGTTACTTCGGGCAATATACTCTCGATAGATAGATCAGATACTCTTGTCGATTATTCCGAACTGTGTACAATCTTAATCGATTAGAACGACATTCAAATGGTTTTTTAAACGATGACTGCTATATTCGATTGGCATTATAAACGAGATTCCGTTCGTCAAAAAACAAGCAAAATCATTAAGAAATCAGATTTGGTGCCTCTTTTCTATTCGGATAAGTATAAATTTAGTGTTCTAGCCTCGAAATGAGCTACTAGTAACATACTTATTTCTTACAGTTGCTCTTCTAATACTCTAGGCATATAATTACCATTTTTAATGCATGTTTGTTGTTTTTAACCACGGGTGCAGGATAGACACCGGTTACGGCAACTATGTTAGGGGAATTTAGCACGAGTCGAGCTAGTAAGATATACAAACATGTCTGACTAATTTATATATAAAATACAATTACTTAATTGCTTAGAAAGTATATAGACATTGTTCTAAAGAAGAAGAAGAAGTTTAGAATTATTGGCCAGAATGTATTGAATGTGTACAGAAGGTAGTAAATCATCATAAAATCAAACAATATGATATGACATCCACTTCAAGTTTCTTACATAACTCACATCCATGACGTTATCAATATCAAAAAAATATTTAAAGCAATCAATCAATTTTATTAGCCGCTAGCGTTTGGTCTGCTATTCAGGTTAGAGTCAGACTACCACATACACAATTGACTATTGTTGTACACAGGTCTCACAGTTGCATGTAGCTCATAGCTCGTAGCTCGTAGCTCGTAGCTCTACATATACAGCTCACATACAACTCATATAGCTCTGACGTTGTACAGTAACCACATCTACATATTATCTACACAAACTAAAAACGAATTCGTACATTCGTATATTTTATACAACAAAAAAGGTCAGCTTTATATTGTTGACCTATAAATTCGATTATCGAACTTATATGATGCCAACTGTTCAAAAATACTCAAATATATTCATTAACTCGATTTTATTCGATTATAATGCGATTTTTTTTAATCCAATAATTTTATATCATTATTTCCATTTTCAGTAGTTTACAGTTTAATATATTTACAGTTTTATCAAATTTCGGAGTTCGTAATGTGTAAATTCTTGAACATATGTCACAGAGCAAAATCATTCTTTTGCACCTATCTTAATGGGGTCAAAATTTTACAAGAAATCAAAATTAAAAAAAATTCGATAGGTTATTTTTCAGTAAATTTTCGAAATTAAAAAATTTCGAGCAATATTCGTTTCGTGTCCATTTTATTAAAATTTTCAAAGTTTATAGAAAAATTTTTATTTTTGTCGCTGTCTTGGCGAACTATTTAATTTTTTAGATTGTTTCAACCAGGTTTATTAAATTTTCGCCTGCAATTGAATTAGGTTTAAAACCACGAGGAGTAAATTTTCTGGCTGTCAGAAAAAAGTTCATACATGAAAATATTTATAAAGAAATAAATAAATTCGGATTGAGGTGCTTTTTTATTTGGCATAATGTGATGATAGCGTTAATCATTAACGATACTTTGCGTGCGTATTGTTGATGAATTTGATGAAACATTGTACAATTAGAATAATTAAAAGATAAATAATAAATGATCAAAAAACACATTCAAGTGAATTGAAATTGTCATTAATTAAAAACTGGGATAAATTTGGCTCAATATTGTTTACTTATTTAAGTATCGAATGGGTTATCAATAATAATGGGTTATGAGAGCACCCTCTCTCTAATAACAACATAATCAATATACATAAATATAGAAATAAAGCAAACCCTTCCCTCCGCACAACCGTCTACAGGTCTACACCTATCATTTAACCACTGATAATAATATACCTATTACAAATAGGGATGGCATTCCAGGATAAGGTATGAGTTATAATTTTTTATTTCATACAGTATGTTATGACGATTTGAAAATATTAGCTGAATATTTTGAAATATAAAAATCCCTTTATTACGATTTAACCATACAACTACAATTAACTAAATATAATTGTAGACGGCAAATCTATAGTGGATTTTGAAGGAGGATAACTGGACTGGACTGGAGGATGGTGGTAGGGGTGAGTTTTGTTCATTACATTATTAAATGGAAAGTTTCCTTTTAGAAAAGAAAAAGGGTTGTTAAAGTTATTAAATTGATTTTCACTTAACAAAACTAATACATCTATAAAATTAGTTATGTGCCGGATAACCCAGCACATATTCATATTCGAGAATATCTACCATAAACTAACTGTACTCAGCTTCTTATCTGTTATTTTTTAAGCAGATCTATAAACAGATCTTTTGAATGTTTTTTTTTTTACCTTAAAAATTTTTGTAATTTACAAAGTAAATCGGAATATTAGAAGTAGGCTAAAATTGACTTATAAGATATTATTTCATTGTTTGTTAATAAGTCGTATAGTTCTTTACAAGTGAAGCTAATACGCAGTTAAAAATCCGCGGTTACTGCCGATCCGGCGCATCACTATATAAAATAACAGAAAGCAGTAACCGAATAGTAAGAGAATGGTAACAGTATAGTATACATATACATATACATATACATGTAGTATATACATTAGCATGAATACCACAACACAATACAAAACACAAAATAACTATAATATATGAACCAATCAAATTGTGCTTTTATCAACAATAATCATTTTTCATTCGATTCCTAATTACGTCTTGTTTTGGGGAAACTTCAAATCGTTATTTTTATTTAACTATGCACTAGAAACTTTGTCGAGAAATCTCTTTTTAAATATCGACCCATAAACATAAAAAACACGCATTTAATGATATTAAAAGTATTTTACAACAAAAACATTCATCAAAAGCTTCAACTTCAATGCTTGTTCTGACGTTGTACGTGCCACATGTGCAACGATCTTTTTTTATTTACAGAGCTTTATTTTTCCTTTCCAATTTTATGAGCAATTTCAAAGCCGCTGACATCCCCCATTATTATTGACAGACGCTACATCTTTGGCACTCTATTAGAGTCATAGCCCCCCCCCCCCACGCTTTGAGAACGTGGAATAAGCTTATGATCGAGGACGCGATGCTTGCTTAATATCTAAGAAATTTTCAGTCTTTCTGAAATGATTTAGTTAAATATCACTTCGAGTCTTAAAGTATATAAGAGTAAGGTTTCATTTTCACTTGTTTATCACTATGAATGAGTTTTGCAATAGAGCCTAAAATATCTAAGAATAATTACGACATGGCTGTAAGTATTACCCGTTTTTAACAAAATAAAAATATGTTTTGTAATATTGTGTTGAAGTGTTGAAGTTTAGTTGATTATTTTCAATGTTCAAACTTTTGTGAGTATCTGTATAAAACTGTAACTCAGTAACAGTAACAGTAACAGTAACAGTCAGTATAGATAAATAAAAGTAGCATAAGTCGATTGTATACTTTTTGAGTGAACAAAAAAGCTTTTTAGAAAATGTTATTATAAACAATGAAATTGTTATCTGTTATGCAACAATACTAGAACAATCTTACAATTCTGAATATTGTACTGTTCTGTTCTGTTCTGTACTGTACTGTACTGTGCTGTACTGAAGACTGTGTGTGTCGTAAACAATTGTTGACTAAAACAAATAAAATTCTTGACATATATTTTATTTCTTAAAGATACAAGAAACAAGAAACAAGAACAAGGCAACCAACGCAACTCATTTGTTTTAAATGTCTTCAGACTATTTTATTTATTATTTTATTCATAAATAATTATCATTTGTTTAAATGTGAGAACAATCAATTCTTTCATAGAAACTATTCTACTTCTTTCTACCTCACGCTCACAGTCACCTCTGCTAGCATACCCACATTCCCACCTACTTCAATCAAACAATAAATGTCTGCCTTCTATATTATTTAAATTTAATGTCTTACTCAGGGGAAAATGTTTAATTAAACTGAGCTACTTAAAAAATTTACAACCGAATAATTAATACCGCATTTTATTCGTCCACGAATCAACTGATATCGAATCATTCAACGTTTAATAATGGACCTATCATTAGTGTGCCTATTATTTAGGAAGAATTCCTAAGATCTATTTAATACTTCATAAAATTTCTTCAAAAAGATCTGTAATGAACGTTCGCAGACAAAATTCAATGATCTTCAAATCCAACCTGTCTGGTCATACTTTCTATTTTTTATTATTATGAAACATACGAATACAGAGTCGTTTCCGAAAAACTATCAAAATTTAGAGCTTTGCGACTATCAGCTTATATAGTTCATGATAAAAAAGGTACTTATCGTAAAAATTAGCATATTTCAGAAAATTTTGATGCTTAAAATTCAAATAAATGAAAATTTTCAGTGGATTTATTAAATTTTTGAGTTCAAAATATGTAGGTATTTATTGTCTTCTCAATGTTAAGACTTTTAAATATGTTGTTGCTAAAATTTTATGTTATGCAATTTGATAACCCGTTGTTCTGTCATCTACAGACATGTGAACGAGCTGAGACGGAGGGGGGAGGGGTATATAAAAAATAAAACTCATAAAACTACGTAAAGAGTGTAGGTGGAATCTATATTAAAGTAAATCAATGGGTTTGTATGAGGGGAGTAAAACGTCAGGGGATGTTGTCAATTTCTTTGAAATAAGTATATATATACAAAACGACAGTGCAATCAGCAAAAGTTGCAATAAGAGCTTTAGATATTACTTCTGCTAATGACGATAAGAGCACACTGAATGTCTGAATATACTACACTAACACTAACACTAACACTACCAAGCTTTAGTGACTAGTGACTAGTGACTGGTTACTGGTATTCTTCGTATTGACAGACAACCAGACATATAAACAAACGGACTCAACTCTCACGATATGTTTGTAACTAACAGATTGATGGTTCAGTTCGACTGTCATCCCAAACAAGATCCTTGTTTTTTACTCACATGGAAAGTCGATTTTCTCAAACCCATTTCTGGTGGGTATAATATCAATAAATAAATAGACAATCTATACAAACTTCCATATAAATGTTTATCGATGTTCTCCTAAACACAAACTTTAATTATTAAGAAAATATTGTTTTAAGTTTCCTAAATAGTACTAATACAGAGTTGCTGTAAACGTACACTAAAAGTTCTATACTGAACATTCAAATTATGTTTATTTAAAGATCAATGAGTACAAATGACCGGAGTACCGTTTAGAAGACGGATGAGTATCATTTATGAAAGCGGTTGCAAAAATTATAATAATAGTTGCTAACTAATAATTATTGATTATAAATAAATTAAAAATTATTTGGTTTCTAAAAATTAATGAGTTTTGATAAAATTGACAAATAGGTGGAAAAATTAAATGGATGGTAGGTGATGATTTGATGAAATATCGAACCCTGTAGGAATGAGTATACAACTGTCGAATGTCTTAATCAATTTTTTTTTTGTCATAAGTTGTATGAAAAACTTTTTAGAATCGACTAAAATCGAACGTGTACTAATAGACCAAACACATTCGAAATGGAAGTAGGATATGTAGCAGACCGACTGCGACTGGTGAAAATGTTCAACCTTCTTCTCTGTTAAAAAAAAAGCAACACCGAGCACAAATGAAAGAAACGATAGGAAAAGGAAAACCCGACTATGTAATCAATTTACTGAAAATCAAAGATTTAAAAGAATCTAGTCACGGTGTACTATATTTTTTGTGTAAGAAAAACATACAAAGTATTTTCCTTATACATTTGTTTTCATGTGATTTCTTTTTCTCAACGAAAATTGCATTTATGTTTTTTTCTTTTTTAAAGTAGTCTGATTATGTAGAAAACATGATCATATTTTATTCCCAATATTTTTGCTATAAATTTTTCTTTTTTTACCTTGTTTTTTAAAAAAAAGGTTCATTAAAATGACGGTATCGAAGTAGTTAAATTAAATATTATAAAATTATAATAAAATTAATCAAATGAGTCAGCTTTAGAAGATAATCTGGGAGGCACCAAGACAAAAAATTCTGATGACTGGGCTACTATATCTAACCTTAGCAATTTTGATTTTGAACTAGATTTTTTTTGGACAAAAATGGAAAAATCATATATAAGTTTTATATGACAGGTACAATGAGACTTCCTTCGACTTTCAAAACAATCTTACCATGCATTTTAAGAACGAACTAAATTAAAGTGGTTCACCCTTTAAATGATCGGTATCGGTATCGGTATCGGTATCGATAATGTGAATGTGAGTGTCGATATCGTCAATAGAATTATAGGTACATGTATGATTTTTATGGGAATTCCAAATGTGTGTCGGGTACTAAACACTAAACATTGAAATGAAATGAAACGACGTAAAGTATTTTTATATGACGATATTAAAAGCACAATAAAATTAATAACAAAATATCACGTGCTTTAGTAGCTTTAACTGAAGCTTTAACATTGCACCATCACATTTTGAATGGTGCATCACATTCACATTCACGTTTCTTCCACATTCTAATTGAAAGTATTTTATTTCACTCCGAAAATTAAAGTCCAAAATATTATATTCTAATGTTTTGCGGTTCTACAAATACGGGTAGAGTATGAAGAGATTCCGAAAAAGAAAAAGTTGACTCCTTTAACCTTAAGTTTCTTGACTTAAAAATTTTTAACATTTGCATCGAATACTTTTAATAAATTTTATTCATTACAAAAGACAAAAAGTGGAAATTATTGGATTCGATCAATTGATACTGACCAACAGTCACTATACCTTCTTTGTTTTTTAAACATTCATTCATGATGATCTTCCCTGCCAGTTTTCGCTTTTCAATTTCTGTTTCCAGAATGAGTTATCACAAACTAATCAGGTTAGTTATTTGGGATCTGATCATCCTTCGAGTTTCAGTGGTTAAAAATCTATAAGGTAATCGATCAGTTAAATACCCTCAGCAGCTTTTTAGTTTAGTTCACAGACCTGTATAATCAATTGATAGTTATTGATGTAAGCATTCAGAGGTCATATTTACCACAACGTTTATAGTGTAGAATACGTTATGGCTTTTTAAACTTCATTGTACACATAAAGTACTTTAAATAGTACTAACAAGAAGTACTGTTACGTACTTATTACAGCACTGTACAATACCTATATTGGTGTACAGTACTGTAACTATACTTTCTTTCTACTATTATAGGTCTAGGGTTACCTAAGTGAAATACTTTGACACCTATTTCAAAACACCAAGAAATTTGAAAGGTTGTGCTAAGACTTTTTCATTGCCCAGTTTTTGAATGTAGATGTTTTCATGGGTAATGGGCATCTAATTCGGCGGGGCTGAGTACTGATTTTAGCAGATTTAAATTAGATTTGTACGTATGTATTTATACAAAATTGATCAAGAAAATTCGAGTAAAAATCGAAGTATAATTCGATATATCTTCTCTATCTTCGATAGGGTTTTTCTTTATCAATTTTGAAAAATGGCTTTATAGTGACATCGAATATTACGACGAATCGATTAAAATGACGAAATGGAAAAATGCAAGCCGAAAATATACATAAATACATTCATGAGTTTTGCAGGCTACGCAATTTAAAATCTTTCGTTCTCCTTCAAGAAGGTTAATCCTATTGTATAAAATTTTAACGGTTAAAAACCGCCTATCAAATTTGTAACCATTTAAAATGACTATCAAAAAGCAAGCTTGCTCCTAGACTAAGAACTGTTTCTATCAATATTTTTATTAAAAGGAACAGTTTTTCGATTATTTTTATATAAAACGTTTATTCAAGTATCAATTTTTAGCCATTTTTGAAGGAACATTTCGAATGATATGAATATAAACTTCCTTTAAACTCGAACTCCACTTGACATCAACTCAATATTATTATTTCAATACTCAAATTTTATTACTTCAATATTATATATCTTGGTACTTAATGTGCACGATGCGACACGCCGCGCCGCGCCGCATCGTTTTATTTCAACCTAGTTAACCCTTTATGTACACAGTGCAGTGCAGTGCAGTGCTGTGATGATTTCAATCGAATTCTTATATCGGAGCTTATATACAAGATGTGTCCTACAGATTCTAGACCCAATTGATCTAGGTGGCTCATTTACAAACTCGACCTCACTTTTTATGTACTAAGCACGTTATAAAAATGTCAGCCTGATATCTTTTTTCGTTTTTGAGTTATCGTGTTGACAGGCAGACAAACGAAAATGGATTAATTTGGTAATTTTATGAACACGTATACCAAAATTTTGTTTGTAGTGTCAATATTTCTAAGCGTTACAAACTTGGGACTAAACTCAGTATACCTTAGTATATTTCATATACATGGTATAAAAATTCCTTGATTTTTCAGATTTTTTGTAAGGAGTACCTACAATTAATCGAATGAGATCCATGATCGTTAATAGTTATAGATGATGAAATGAATTGAATGATAAAAATGAATTAATAAAAAACCATGAAAATACTAATAAATAATTAAGAAATGAAATGAAAATGATTACATAATGTGTTGATTGTGTGTTGATTGTAATTACATAAAATAATAATTTAATGAAAACCATTTGTTTTGTGTGTGCATTATAAATAAAATATTATTATTATTATTATTATTTGTTAAAAGTTATGTACAATAGAGGGTGAGGGTGAGGGTATAGGCGGGGGCAGGGGCACAATGGGTACAATGGGTACAAAACAATTGGTTGGTGTGAGTACACATCACCACAACACAACACAGTATGTCTATGTATACATGTAAACAATACAAAGTCATAATTATTAGTTATAAACAATACAAAAATAATCATAATATTGATCATTAAAACCAAATATTATAATAATGTTATCATCAGAATACATACAAATCCGTACCGGCCGCGGCACGTAGAAACTGCGAAAATTAAGTGAACTTTCTATTAAGAATACCGTTAAAAAAAGAACGAAATGTGTCGCGGGACCCAAGTAAGAACCGTGTTCCTATCTTATCTTTGTACATTATAAATGTAGCGCTTACTCTTTTAGTCGGATTTTCTTTGTTTTTTTTGCTGGATGATTGATTACGCAAAAGCTCAATTTTTGAACGGATTCATTATGATCATCGTTACTTTAAAAAAGACTTCTAATTTAGTAGTAAATCCAATATTAGTGTACATTTCCCACAATTTTTTTTAATCAGTATATTTATTATGACATAACATAAAATTTCTTTGTACTTATTTTTAATTATCCTATTATGTTTAACTTTATCTGATAACTCACAACTCATTTTTTTGAATGAAAAACATAAACTTTGGACAAAAAATATAAATTGATAGATTGTAAATTATTTTCAAGATATTCTCAAAATTGCTTTCTAGGTAACACATGGTTGGATTTTGGGGTCGTTTTAAATTGTTGCACTTTTTGTAGTTTACCTCCCAACCGGTAAACAAATTATAGCGTGCGATAAGAAAAGTTCAAAAATGGATTGACTACTTAATGAAATTTGTCTTCTAACAATAACTCCATTTCGTTAAAGAAGGAATTCCTTAGAAAAACTATACACAATAGAATAAAACCAAATGGAAAATGAAATACTGAAATCAAAGACTGAAAATGATAAATTTAGCAAGTTAATGATAATATTACATGAAATTGATATATAAAGCAAAGCCATTAAAACTGTTGATACCTGAATGGATAGTGGTAGGTAGAGGTACTGCTAGTAATAGTGGATACGAACATACGAACAACACAAAGATATGCAAAACTACTTTTTTATATTTATATTGCAATCTATTTTGTAAACTAGAAGCTACAGCTCTCAAACTCAAGCTCAACTCATTAGTGTTCAATGCACGTCAACCCACTCTACTCTCTTTATTATAGTCCGTTTTAATTCAATAATCATCGAGAGAAAGCGCTGTGCTCATCCTTTGTCATGCAATAGTGTCTGTTGATCGAGAAAATATTGATTGCTGGAAGAACTTAAAAAAATAATATAAGCTTGTGGCGCTTAGGATTAATTTTTTAGCTAATTGAGATTATATCAGCTTTTATTTATTGTGTTCAACATTTAATAAACTTTCAACTATTCCTGAGAAACGAGGATATTCCTGAGAGAGACCTTTCAGTTTTCAATGTTTATGTAAGCAGACCATATCCTCTATATCCTCAAATGATTTTGCACTAGTTGCAATTGATCTGAGGCTTCTTTCCGTGACAGGTCCATGAAATAAAGTGCTTTGCATAGTGTTTTTAACCCGATTCTAGATTGATTTAGATAATGCAGTTTGAACGCAGCGCAGCGACTTGACTATAAAAACATAAGCAGAACATCATAATACTAATTCAACACTAAATGTGTTTAGTTGTTTTCTAGCATCGTTATAACAGAATGAAATATCCCTAGTTTTTCTATTTTATTATAAGCCATGTATTTAAATGAACCGCCTTTGATTCGTATCTCAGAATAAAATGTCACGAAACCATTTTCAAATTTAAATGCATTACAAAAAAAAAAAAAAAAAAAAAAAAAAACATTTTATATTATATCCTATAAATTTTATTGAGTGTTCTAACTGCTATCCGAAATTATACCGCATACTCGTAGCTGTTGTCGGAGTCAATTCTTTTTGTAACAGGTAATTGAAATAAAATTTCTCAAGCAAGTTTCATATCTATCTTCTATAGAAATTTACGTTAATTTATAGAAAATTTTATTCGAATGATTTGTTTTGGTAGAAACAATAATAAAAAATGGCAAATTTTTGAAAAGTTGTTGACTGTTACATACTTGCTGTTACTAAAATACTATGGCTATCTGATAAAAACCATAATTTTTGGTATCTTCACTGGCGTCAAAACCGGTTTTAATTGTATTTGTTAGGCACTCTATATATTTAACACAAACGTATTATAGGAAAATATAAAAAAAAAAAAAAAAAAACTAAACAATGTAAAAGTGTGGCTAGGCGACGCGGACGGTATCGATAGACACACGGACTTGTTAGAACTAGAATACAACGAGGTGTTTGAACAGACAAATATTAAGTATAATACAAAGAAAATTTACCCTCTGTTATTAATCTCAATGTTTTTTGCATGAAATATAAAGTGGCCTTCAATAAGAGTGGTACTTTGATAATGGTTATGACGATATCCTATTACTAAAACTCAACTATCCGCCTGTTTGTATGTCTGTCTGTCAGTGGACTGTACCTGAATTAAGCCTCAGATCGAAATTTGGTAAAGAGCTTTCCCATTTGTCTTGATAAGACAATAACAGGGCAGTTTTTATATACATGATATAATAAAACTGAAAGTTTTGTGATAAAAGATTAAAGAAACATCGGATAGTAATGTGGCGACAAAGACAGTCAAAGTGAAGGACAAAGAGAAAGACAAGAAGAAGAATACAATGAAACAAGGACAAGAACATAATGAAATTGATGAAAGCAAACTACATTTTAATTGAAACATATTTAAAATAAATTGAATTTGATAAATATTATAAATGATAACGTTATGTTGGAGTGGGAGTGGGAGTGTGAGTAAGAGTTGTGACGTGAGTATGAGAAAGGATAGGACATAGAAAAGGGACAAAGACAGAGATAAACATAGAGGAAAGTTAATAATGGTGATTGTGGTAATATTGATGTTGATGTGTAAGTGTAATGTAACTGTGGGAGTCAAGGGTAGTAAGGTTGTAAAGTGGCGTGGTAGTGTGGTAGTGGGTCACACAATCGTCTATATCACATGATTCCAAAAATAATTTGATAGGTTCATAAGATATGATAAAATTGATATATAAGTGATAATGTAATTATGAACTTCACATATAACATGTCAGTTACAGTCCAAATCCTCTGTAATGACTAATTGGCTAAATACGACAGCCATTTACAAGATACTAACTTTATTTAAATTTAAAAACTTGTATGAATATGACAACATTGTTCTCTGAGGAAAAGGAATGCTTAGGGTAGCCCAAAACACGATATTTGTACAGAAAATAACACTATGTACTTTTTATTCAACACATTTGTAAAATAAAAAGTATGGACGGAACCCTAAGCTTACAGCTAAATACAGGCCGGTTGTATTTGTTTGTTTAAGAGATTCAGTTCGCTGACAGATAGACGGACATACAGATACTCAGGCAACCTAAAAACTATGATTGCAAGTCCTTTTATAATGAATGACTTTAAAGGTTCCATACATGTCGTTATAAGCGACTTTAACTGTACAAGACAGTGTATGAAGTTTCTCAAACCATTGTAGTCAATACACGATATTGGAGTGGGTTGGTCATCGTACCCAATAAAATCCGTATAATTTATAGACCAGACGCTACAAACTTATTTAGAAATAACATATGCATATAATGCATATCCGTTCTTTTACGGACACAACGAAATGACATCCTAATAAAATACTGACCTAAAAGCTCAAAAAAAACACGTTTTTTTTTAAACATTTGGACTAAAAAGTATAAAGCAATTTTAATTGAAATGTATATCTTGTAATCTTCCTTACCGAGATTTCAGATAATTTGTTTAATTCACTCACAAATTGCTAGACTATAATTTGTAATAAATCTTAAGAAGCATTTGAAATACTTTGCATTTGTGCGAGATACAATGGTTTATTGTGAACGGATAGTAAGTCGTGTGGCGGCTGTACTATGAACATAAAATATAGGTAATAACGTATAAATATGAAATATGAATATGAATGTATTCTACCTAAGGTATTAATAAAATATTTATAAATATGACTGACTTAATAATTATCTATTACAAAATAAATTATACATCATTTTATAACAATTAATTGAGCTGGCATTGGTGTTGGTCTAGCTTTAGTCCAATTAACGAACAATCAACTATCAACTATCAAGCAACGATTCGTATTTACTATGGTAGTACTGAGAGATAGTAGTATGAGAATACTGAGTACTGAGAACTGAGTATTGTGTACTGTGTAGTCAAGGGCGGCGACAGCAGATGGCAACTAGGAGTGAGGGGGGTTCAAGTTCACTTATGGAAAATAGAAAAAGTATGTATTGTAGGTATGTTCAAGTAAAAATATAGGAGAAAAAACGCAAAATTATGTTTTATTTTAAAATAAAACTTATTTAACCATAAATTGATCTGAAAATAGGCGTGGAAAACAGGAGGTCAACTTTTGGGAGAAATTTTTTTGTTTGTTTAAATCATGATTCGTACGTGTTTGAATAATGATTCTGTTTTAGAAGGGAGGCAGCTGTCCCTATCTGCCCTCTTTGTGACGCCCATGACTATAGTAAATCTAAAACCATCAATATATTGTATGTGTACATGGTTTTTAAATTGATACCTTCAGGCTAATTTATTATCCAAGCATTTATTTGCTATTCAAAATATCAAATTTTAAACGAAAACAAACATGTTTGAAAAGCCAATTACGTAACGATTAAGATTATTTTAGAACCTCCGAACTTTTGACATTAGATCTGTTTACCTTTAATAATTGTTAGATTTTGCAACGAAATTGGAGATAAACATTTCGTGTTTTTTCCACTCAGTGCTCAAATATCATTTGTCACGTTATACAACCTCCAATGTTGGAGGAAAATGGAGGAAATACTAAACTTAAAAATATAGTCAGCAGAAATATATAAATAAAAATGTCCAATGAATTTCGTTTCTATTCAAAAATATGAATAAGAAGAAAATATTTAAATGATTCCGTTTTAAAAGAAGCAAAGTGGTAAGTAGATGTAGCGGGCTCGTTCATCGTACAGTATTGATGATATTAAATTTGTGGGAAATAAAAGGTAGACAAGAGACGAACAAACATAGAATTTCCCGCCTATGTTGTTTTCGATAAGAGTATAATCGAATTCAGCCCAAATAATAACGCAACAACTGTAAAATGAATTCAAAAAAATATCAAATAAATAACATTTCGTATTCGAAACGTGTTTTTTCGTTTGCGACATTTATTTTTACAGACGCACACACTTAAAAAAGGAAGGTCTCGTACGTACACAGAACACAGTGGAAGTTGAAGAGACTCAGTATCGTTCGTAGAGAGTATCGTAGGTGTATGATGCAGAATATAACACTGTGCTGTGTTGTGTTCTAGCAGGAACAATAAACCGGACGGACTTGAGCAACTTCATGGTTTAGTGTACATAATACATAATACATATTATAATATATGTATTTTTATACATATATTTTATTCTACGATCTAATTGACTTGAGCCCTTCATGTATATCCCAATAAAAATAAAACAATAGGTGTCGTGAGATACCCGGCTGGAACTATGTTCCTATCGTATCTTCGTATATTGTAAATGCAGCGATTACTCTTTTACTTATATTTGATTTGATTTTATGCTGGTTTGAATGATTGATTATGCACATGTTCAATTTTGCAAGATCATTTTGTACTGTTTTCTTGTGTTTATTTTTTAAAATATTATTTGGATTGATTATGACATAACATAAAATTCCCTTCTTACTTTAAGCTATCTCTATTATGTTTGACTTCTTCTGATAACTCACAACTCATTTTTTTGAATGAAAAACATAAACTTTGGACAAAAAATATAAATTGATAGATTGTAAATTATTTTCAAAATGTTCACATATGAATAGAATCAGAAATATAAGCACAGCGTTGTACTTTTAAACGAATGAAATCGATTGATTTGAGTGTTAATTTGAGTTTCAATTGATAAAGGACGTTACTCAACTTGAAGTGTAAGTGTAAGGTTGACTTTGGTCGAACATGAATAACAATTTCATATAAAGAAAGGTATGTGTGTGGTGTATGTGTATATGAAGTTTATTAAAAACTCGGTTAGCGAATTCGTAGGGCTTGTTGTGTATGTTAATAGTTATTTTTTTCTCCCCATTGAGGACTTTTCCAACCCTATATAATATAAATATTCTCTTTATGAAAGGATTTTAATGTAAGAAGTGGGTGTTCTATGTTTTTTTTTATGTTAATAAATTTTTATAATGTTATCAGCGTATAGGTAGTCGTTACCTTAGCTAGTACTAGTACTAGTACTCGTACTCGTACTCGCTTTAAAACAGTAGCGGCTTATCTACTTCAAGTATAATTAGTGCAGGCGAATCCGAATTTTTAACTTGCTCATCGTTCAAAGTAGGGGCCATGTTTATACGGCCATAACTCCTAAGCTATTGAAGATTTTACCAAACAATTTGAAACCATTTTATTCTACATAAAAAAACAAATATTTCCGTCGGACCTATAAATTTTTCCTTAAAAATTTCATCTCAGTTCGTCTTTCTCAATATCACAAATAAGATATATAATAACAAAATCTACTTTTTACACCGCCACTGTTTGCCAGTGGCATAGGGCTCTTCAACACACCGTCACTAATAACGTATACATAAGAATTGCCACAATTGTGACTACTGTATACTGCAGTTTGTTACCATTTTTAACCTCCGTATACAAAAACGTTGACTCTAACGAATAGTTGTGGAGGAGAACACTCAAGATATCAGTTGAAAGAGAAATATGTCCTAAAACATTAGATGGGTAAAGCAAAGTTTGTAAACGAAACTAACTTAATGATTAAAAAACGAATTTCAACAAGCAACATATAGTTTTCACGCCAATCTAAGAGCGCGCGTCATAAAATTTCACTCTTATTATGTTTTCACGACGAGCCTTAAGAAGTATAACTCAAAAAGTAATGAGCTGGAAGTTGACATCCCAAATGGCACCCCTCGACATTTAACACTTACTCGACTTATATATAGATGTTATGGGAGTGTGTTCAACAGATTTTTTAATAATATTTTTCCAGTAATAATTCCCGCAGACTTGTGTATGTGGTACTTGTTCGCTGGTCGGTAGTCAGTAGTCGGATACACTAACATTTTTTTTTGTCTCTAATTAATTATCTGGTTGTCTTTGCGTTTGTTAGCATGCATCTTTTCTTTTGTGAACTTTTAATATTAATTTTGAACAGAAACAGTAGCGATGACTGACACAAGCATTTTTTTACATCAAAGGCAACAATTTAATTTTTTCAATTAAATTTAGTTTTAAAATGACATTTTCAAAGTTTTACCAAACAGTATTTTGTTAATATATGCCTGGCAAACTTTTGATCTTTATTAAAAGACGTTTTTATAATCGAAATAAAATCGAATCAAAGAAATCGAATCTGAATTATTTTCCCGGCGGATGCACCCGCCTGTGCACCTCTAAAACCAAGCCCAACTAAGCTCCAATAACAAGAGTGAATATAACACAAACAAAATTTCACTTTACTTCCTTTTCGAGAATATTTCAATGTGTATTCCCTGAGGATTTGTTCTTTTACAAGTGAATAAGAGAGAATATCTTCTCAATTCCTTTTTTTTTGTCGTCAGTTTTCGTTTTCTGTAATATCCCTTATTCAAAGAATTATTCTTATGTAATTTTATTAAAGAACAATTTTCTAATCAAATCATAATTGTTTCGACTTTTCTATATTAATTGTTATCCCTTGTGAATGGTATCGAAAATAATGTTTTTCGATAGTTGTTCAATTCTTTCGAAATAACGCTTCCTATAACATTTTTTTTTGGAGCTAAGAATTATTTATCCCACAAGACTAGTTAGCTAGTAATTTTCCATGATTATTATATGTAACTATCATTCGGACATTTACATCTTGTGAATAAAATTGAGACAAAGAACTGAATTCATTCACCCCGAAAAAACAGTGTGGGTAGTAAACGATTAAAATCAGCATAGAGGAAATAGGGACCATGTACGTTAGCATTTAAGGAAAAACAAAAATTTTGAGGTATTTTGGTTAATAATAGAAAAATCGTTAGAAAAATTTAAACTAAAATTTTTCATGAAATGATAATATTATTTTCCAGAAATGATGATAATACTTCATTATTTCTGGGAAGTATTATTATCATTTAATATTAAATTTTCCATTTTTATCATTGAATATTTACCTACAATAATTTTCTTTGAATGCTTAAATGTTTCTATATTTCTATAAAGAAGTATCTATGAAGAATCTTTTTGAAGAAATGTTTCCATGAATGGAAATGCCACGAGAAAAGTTTTAAATAAAGTGGCAAAGAAATTCAAAGAATTTTTCTATTACCGTACAACGAGCTATTAAATAACAATTTTCAAAGACCATCATGCATTTATAAAAAAAAATACATTCTGGGTTTAAATTATCAATCATTCATCAGATTTAATTTTTTTCATCGAATTACGGTATTTTGTTTCATGTTCATGTAGCTTTAATGATATTAAAGTGCGTCATTTCAGTCATTAATGAGTATATATCACAAAAAAAGCTATTTAGAGTCAGTTTTTTTTCAGTTGGATGTGACTAGTCTGGTTTAGTAACTGGTAGCCATTATCATCAACAACGTCATTACTGACAACTCTCTAAATAGACGAAGAAAAGAAGGAATAAAGTTCGAAAAACAGTTGGATTTGAACGCGGTTTTCGGCATTCGATTCGTTAAAGCGTCAAGAAATTTTGTGACCTAGTCTGATTTATAAGAAATTAAAAATATACAATTAACCGTAAATATAATAAATTCACAATTCGGTTAATAGTGATGAAAATGATTTGAAACTCGTGTAACAAGGGTTTTTTGAGTCGTTGAACACGAATATCACGACCGAATTTGTCTCAGAGGTATCTGATGCCCAATAAGATAAGGCTGCAACTGTTTCATCGTAGAGAGTTTCTAAGCGAAAGAGATAACTTTTACTGAATATGAGTGCATAGAGGAGGTGAGCGAAGAAGAAAAGAAATTCAGCGTCTAAGTCTACTTCTTCATAATAGGACTCTTTAAACATGGTTTTGAAATTTTTTTAAAAATAAGCTCTACAAACTAACTCAAATTTTTCGATGATTTCTAGTGTTTCGTTTCTTCGTCTAAAATGTAATGTATATATGTATTTTTTTAGTTCAACTAATACCTTTCATGTTCTAATTTTATGTAATTCTCTGAATTTTTTTTTTGTTTACCAAAATATTCTACAATAAAACACTTATTGTGGATTAGTTTGTAAAATTCATTGTCCACTATTTAAAAAATTAATAGAATCATGATTGACGTTTATTATGGCTAAATTATAAAAAAAATGAGGGTTTTTATTCCACATCAAACGATCAATTTATAAACTAAAGGCTATATATGAAATTTTGAAAAAGTGTTAGATTAAAATGCATATGTAAAAAAAAAGCTTTTTCTAATATTTTGATATGTTTATTTAACTGTGAAGAATGCCATTGTGGTATTTTTCAGCCACTGAAATTTAAACCACACAAAGTTTATTAGTTTTTTATTAAACAGCGATTATATATAAATGTTTTGTTCGTGAAAGTACAAACAAATCAATATTCTATCAATTTTAAAATAAAGAAATACGGTTATGGCTACTTCTTGAATCACACTGTAGCTAGTAGTGATAATTGATAATTAAATATCGACTTGAAATCAAGAGGCGTTTAAAGAAATGAGATGTGCGTAGGTGTAGACAGCGGACTATGGATCGTAGTACCAAAACAAAGATAGCGACTTGAGTAGTATTTTAAAGCTGCTAGAAGCTGCAGATGGTAGAACTCATTTGAGTATTATTTTGGTGTGTGTGCGTATGAATGTGTACCTTGTGCAAATAACCCTCATCAAAATATGATTATTATATTTACTGGAGAAAAACAATTTCGAAAAAAAATTTGGTTTCTATGTAGAGAAAGCGTACAAGGAAAATTTTATTATTATCAAATTAGGAATATTTTTAACGGTCATTAAATTTACCAATTTACGTAAATTGTTTTCTCAGTGTTCAGTGTTGAAGGTGAAGTTTATTCCTTTTTTTTTGTTTTACCTTTTCTTAGTAAAATTTCTAGTTTAACACCAGTATACTGTTATAGAAATGTGAGGCATTATATACACTTTTTAATTTTCAATGTTCACTGTTTTCAAGTTATCGAATAATGACGTAAAAACTAATTCGAAATTTTCTTTTTCCATGCCCTCGCTTCGAGAGACTTTATTCATGATGGCAATAAAGACTTTATCTTGATCTTGATCAGTTTATGGAACAATTTTAGGCGGTCATAAACCTTAACTTTTTAAGCTTGTGCTTACCATAATGCACCAAGTGACTTTTCCTAACTTTGACTGGTCCAACCAAATTCAAGTTTTCATGCAGGTGGTCAAAAATTTTTTGATCAAAAAGTTCAATATAATAGAACAAAACTATTTTGATGAATGCTGCTAAAAAAATTCCAATTTGTCGAAGTGTTATTAAATATACATATAAGATGGTAATTGTGGAAGTGCCAATAAGTTATATAAGATATACATTTGTATTATATACTACACATTTATTTGCGCTCCCACCATATTGACTAAATAGTGTTTCATATACGTATCCGTTGGCTATTACGTTCTCTCGGACAACAACCAATAACAAAGCGGTAAAATCGTGTAGATGAAAGTGATCTGAGTGAGTAATTTGGAAGCGTAAATTTTTTTTTGTAATTTTCACACGGTACGAAACCTTAAGAACACAATTACAATGTACATTAAAACGTAACATATGTTGTTTTTCCGAGTGGAGCGATCTGAATGTATAGTTAGAATATATAGTAATACAACCAACCTACCAAGTAATTATTTTGTTTTTTTTAATCTAAAAATTTAGGTTAGACAACATAGAACCGAACGACCGATCCATAGACAACCGTATACAAAAAAAAACACAAAAATATTCATTTATTTAAATTTGTATTTTCTAATAAGTTTTTAACGCGAAAATACATAAGTAAACTGAATTTTACCAATAAAGACGCATGGAGAGGAAAACAATTTGGAAAATTTATACCTATCTATAAGTATTTAAATGTTAGTTGATTTAGAATAAAAGTTATAAAAACATTCAACTCACTCAATTCATTCTAAAACAACCTACTAACTAAAAAAAAAATTTATAGAATACTGTACAAGTGTGTAAATATATCAGAATTCACATGGTTCGATAATATTTACATCACATTTCTTTTAATATGTTACGATACGCTAAACTTAGTTAATATGATAATTATGGTCCCAAAATTGATTCATTCAACGATTGTTCGAGTTGTTGATATTGAAATATTGTATCTAAAACTCTACATATAGAGTTTTGTCTATAATATGTAAAAAGTCATCAAATTTTATCGATTGTTTCCAATTTTTTTTTTTAATTTCCGAATTTAATAAAGTTTATAAGGTAATTTTAATCCAAAAATATTCAAAACATTTAACTAAAAAATTCTCTCCAAGAAAAGAAAGATGGAATAAAGTTGTTGATTTAAAAAATATATTTCTAAAAACATAAAATAATTATTTTGATAAAAAATTGTAAAATTTGGTTTTTTTTAATAATTTTTATGTCAAAATAACAAACTGGTTACAACAATTCTTGTTATATAATTCTACTTTTATTTATTTTATCAAATACAAGTTAAATATTTGATATTTATAATTATAGTAGACGATACAATACAGGTTTATTGTTTGAATATTGATATCAATTAAAAGAATTAATTGAATAAATACTATAAAAATTTAGGTAGGTTGGTCAATCAGACATTTGATTACTATAACTCTAACTCATATATATTGTTTGAATTAAAAATAAGTATGCACATTTGTCCGCCTTTATAGCCGATATTTTGTATATCTAATTTTAACAAATATTGGTCACTATAGCCAATATGTCGTTATAACTGCTGTCCTTATAACCGTTTTATACTGTGCGCGTATTTGATACAATTCAGGTCCTGGATATAACATACTGAACCATAAAAGTTGAAATTTCATGACGTTTGTAGACAGTATTCACAAAACTATCCATGTAATTAAAGCAGCTGAACATTGAACATTGAACATTGGTGTAAATTGTAAATTGTAAATTGTAAATTGTAAACTGTAAGCGTTGGTGTGTTCAACCAATCAACAGATAAGTGGATTGAATCCAATTACTTCATTTATTGTAAATAAAAAAACTATCCAAATACACTCAAAATAAAAAGTACCCGAAATACTGTTTTAGAATATTTCTATATATACTTTCTATATTGGTGCCTACATCTACAGTCAAAACTGCTTATGTTGACATTTAAAAAACTTACAATTATGAGTATTTTATCTGATAGTACGTTAACGTTATATAGTGATAAGAAGGGGACAGTAGCCTAGATAATCTAATTCTTAACTAATATTATAAAGCTGACTTTGGTTGAAAATTAACATATATATCGAGTATTATACATTAAGTATGAGTGAAATCCTCCACCGAAGCGAGGGGTTTACGCTAATTAATTGTAAAGGTTATTTCGAATTTTTTCAATGAAGTTTACTTTATTTTATTGTCAACAAGAAAAAGTTAGATTTTATAGAGATCAATAAAGTTAAGTATTTAAAGTTAAGTATATTTGTTTATTTAGATTCAATTAGGACTTCGGTTGTTGGTCGAAACAAGCGACCCGTTGTTGTAAGCGATGCGATGTCATTATAATAGATTTTGACTATACATTACAAACATATGCAGTATCAAAATAAAACGGTACAGTTTTTATATTTTTATTCAGTCATTATCTAGAAAGTAAAAGAATCCCTATTCGGTTTGTTCGTTTTTCGAGTGAATTGATGTTATTATGGAGACGCTATGTCTGAGGTGGGTTGTGTCTGGATATGTATACACCACCAGAGCTGGAACTGGAGCTGGATCATGAGTTGAGATGTTCACTCACCAAGCTTAGCAAGGGCAGCTTCGTGATTCTACGAACAGAGCATAGTGCTACGCCAGTAGTGCTAGTGAATAGCGTCCGTCAGTAGTGAATAATTTAGTATAAGTGAGTCCAATTGCTTGTACAACTCTACACACAGTTATAAGAGTGCATAGCTAAACTTGCACGAGTGCTAAATGTTTATAAGAAGAGAACAAATACAAGACAGTGTTGCCAATATTGAAAAACAAAACATTTAACACTTTTAAACACACAAAAATATACTTTCTTATCTGCTATAAACTCTCTAAACATAAATTACATTGTAAAACTATCAAATCAACGCAAGGATACCAACGATACTTTGGGTTCAGTAGTGTAGTGTAGTGTAGGAAATGTAGCTTAGAAATTAAAAAATTACATGGAGACACTGTTGCCAACGCAATGTCAATAAAAAAAGCAAAACAAGAGTAAAATTTTTTATTTAAAATGAGTTACAGTAATATTAACTGTTAGTATGTTCTTTCTCTATTAACTATTTTCATAATTAACTGATCTAATTTCATTAAAACTTTTTAATTAAAACTGTGTATGTCGGTTGTCGTTATGTAGTCAGAGTCAGAGTCAGTAGGTCTGTAGTACCTACTTTACTGTACGTTAGCATATACAAAAGTGCTCCATCACAGCTCCATCACAAGGCTCATATTTACCCCTCATTATTCGATTTATATCTTCTCATGTTTTCATAAACTCGATTTTCTCAAAAATGTTCCATCATCTGATTAAATTAGAGTGGTTTGTAAAGGTGCGCTGTTTTAAAAACCCCCATCTATATCTATATCTACCAAAAATTTACTTTGTTGACACTCAATACATTTACAAATTTTCAAAATTCCAGCTCAATTCTTACAGATGCGCAAAACTTTTATAACGACGAAAAATGCAGTCTTCCACCTATGAGTTCTCGTGTATGATATGAAGGGGGTGCGCTACTCCAGGTTAACTTTCGATATAGTGCACCAAGTCTATATTTTCGTGGGTAAAAACAACAGGCCTTTAGTAGTTGTGAAAAACCCAACTATAAACATTTTCATAAATAAATAATATCACTTAAAGTTTGTTGAGTGTGTACTTTTTGACTGAAAATTTTGTGTACAGTTTTTGATTGACATTCGAGTAAAAGTAAAAAAGGTTCGGCCCGAACTGAACCGTACGGTTGGTCGGTACAAAAGTTCAGTTCTTTTATGATAGTGAATAAATAAATATTGTATGGAAAATAAAATTCAATGAAAATAAGTTCAATTGATATATTTTATTTATAAATAATATAAAATTTTATTTTTATATTCAAATTAAAAATATATTTATTTCATTTCTATAGTTCAAATGTTCAAATGTTCAAATCTATTTTTCTGTTTTTTTTTTTAGAAACAGGTCAAGCTATTTTTACTTCACCAAATTTATTTATAGCCAATAGAAAAACTATTCATCTAGCATTGATGGTTTGTTATTCAATTAAATTTTAAAAAGTTCGAATGTTTTAGTTTCTATCGTTTCAAAATTTCGTACTTCGTGTTAATTACTTTTTTTTAGCAAAAACTGGCAAATTAACAGTGGTTCTTTCTTGGAAAAGAACTGACAAATCAAGAAAAGTTCATTAGCCTTGGCCAAGAACAAGCAAAGTATAGCTTGATTTATTAAGCTTGCGCAGGTCTTAGTTTTATGAAGCTTGGATTCTTTACTTAGTGTTGAAATTTTTTTTAAAGCTAAAGTACCTAATGGCTACTTAGCTAGCTGTTTCGCTTTTAAAAAGCAAATGGTAAGCTTGCTGATGAACCTGAAACTTACTCAATCCTTGCCCAAGCTTAATAAATCGAGCCTTACTTTACTAACTCCTGGCCAAGGCATATAAACTTGGCTTAATGGTCAATCCATTTCCTGTTATTGAAGTAGTAAGTATGGTCGTGTTAGCAAAGGCGTCAAACTTATAGCAAGCTCATATACATGGCGAAACAAATTCTTCACAAAATGGCGAAGAAATTTTTCTTGCCATACGTGAATCTTTTGTCACTACCAGAAATCAACAGAAAGAGGATTTCTGTTGATGTGTGTAATAAACGAAAGTCGAATTCAAATATTATATACACGATATAAAAATCGATTGAAAGAAAAGCAATGTTTTTTTTTTCATCATACATACACAGATTTGAATGAAAAAATATCGTTATATTCTAAAGATTTTCTCTAATAACTAATGACGTTCATTAAATTAAGCCGTTTTCTTGAGTAGAAAGAATATGAATATTTTAAATAAAAACGAACTACATTTGAGTTGATGATAAACGAATAAAATTTTAATATCAGAACAATTAAAAAATAATAATTCAAATCGTTTATTTGGAACAAAATCAATGAAAAAAAAACAAACTTAAAACGATAATAATTAGAATCGAGATAACCTTTTTAAAAATGATCTTTGATTGCAATTTAATGTTGTTAAGTTGGTATCCATACTACCACAGCACCATACTATACTGTTATTGTAATACTAAATGCTAGCTAGTAATAGTAATAGCTGATGGCAACACTGACTAACTTACAAGTTTGTATTTGTATGGATGTGAGTAGCAATAGCTACCAACATTGATAGATTGAATACACTATATAACATTATCCGTTACTCATGTAGAAGACATCAACTCACATAGATGGAGGACGGTAATAGTGATTTGGGGGTGGGGGTGGAAGAGATAGAAGAACTTAGGGTACGTGAATCAAATTCTTTCTTTTTTTCGTTAAAACGTGAAGATACAATCAATGAATGGATAATACAATTTTTGATGTAGAACTGTCCTAGAATAAATAGTCGAAATACTCGATTACTTGCTAGAATATGTGAGTATTTTACAAAAACGAATATCATAATAGAGGAAAATAGGATAATTACGAGCAAATATGAAAATCATTAAAAAAGTTAACGCATCGTCGGATTTGGGGGTCGTTTTAAATTGTTGCACATTTTTTGGTTGAACCTCTCAACCAGAAAACAAATTAAAGCGTGCGATAAAGAACATAGTTCTAAAAATGAAACGTTTTAGATTCAGTGAGAATACTATTGATAAAACTTTTTGATACAATGAAAGAAAATTTATCAACAGTTGCAAAATGAACAAACACTTAAATTCCAAGAGAAAATATCGACATCAACGATAATAAATTAACCAAATTAATTATGAGAAGTGGAGGAAAATTACCTAAAGAAAATTTTTAAGAAACAAATTAATAAGCAACACACACTCTCGCATAGGGTTGGTTTTCTACAGTCTACACACAAAAGCTTCAATGAAAATCAAATCACAGGTGATTGTTCATTGTGGTCGTGTCGTGTTGTCGTCTTGTCGTTGAATGCGTTGCCTTGCGTTGCTTTGCGTTTGGTTGCGGTACAGTGTCGTGTATTAGTACATCGTATTAACATTCTAAAATGTGTGTTCACTTAACTTCACCAAAATAAATTAATTCACTTTCTGAAAGAAACCTATTGTTTTCATCCTGATAATCAAAAATCAAAATTGACTACGATCAAAAGAACAGTTTAGAAAAACTGAAAAACACGAAATTTTCAACATATGTTTACGTTTTGTATGTGTGTGCGTGTTTTAAGTCGGCCGTGCTTTTTATTTTTTCAACTTTTTATTATGCTGGCAAGTTACTCGTGTGGACCTCAAGGGTCGTACCAGACTCTATCTACGACTTGTTTATTATAAGGTTCACTCTTCAAAAAGAACTGAAATATATCTCTCACCCACATCCCAATGATGAACTCATCATAATTGATCACTGTGAACAATAATTGCCTGAATCAGGAAGTGATAAGTCTGAAGCGAACAGTCATGTTCATTATGCTTTGTTTATATTTTGAAGCAAAAGCACACAAGTAGGAACACATAGTGAGTGAGTGAGTGAGTGCTCTCTGACGAAGATGACTGGTTTACTTGAGTAGGTACACACACACACAAAGATAGATAACTCCGTGAGCTTGAAGCTTGAAGCTACCATAAACAACATGAAAATTATTATTAAATATCAAAAGCACTTTGCTAATCAACTTTGGTGAGATTTACCATCATTATAAATGTTTTTGTTCTTAAACTTCTTACCCTAATTTTAATATAAATCTCATCACAGCTCACCGCCCCTCATCTTACATCCTTAACTCTTACCTCATCTAACCTCAAACACTCTCTTTACACACTCCCCTCTCTCCTACTTAGTACCTACTTACCTACTTACCTACCAATATATAAATCAAATTGAAAATTTTGAAACCATTGAGAATTTCATAAGTTCTTCAGTTTTTTATACCATGTGAAATATATCAAGGTATATTAAATTTAGTCTCAAAAATTACACTACTGTGAATTCAACACTTTCAATATTTTTTTTTCTATTTCATATTAAGTTGGCTGAAAATTTCTTCTAAATGGCATGGGCGATAAAATTCATTTTTCCAAATATAAACGACGGTAAATTTACGACCAGGTTACTTTTCCATTTAATCAATTTTTTTTATATTTGTGCTACTTAGTATAAAGTAAGCAGAGAATGCTTTTCCTACTAATTACCGGAAAATTAAGGTTGCTTCAGTAATAATTTCCAAAAGGTACTTTTATGGCACATCTTATTTTGATTAAATCTATAATAGGTCATATAGTATTCAACTAATTTCTGGTTATTTATTGAAGAGAAAGTCAAAAGGTAAAAAAAACTCACATCAATTTAAAAATTGATTGAAGATAATTAAATTAAAAATTTTGGGTGACTCACTCAAAATATTGAACGATTGATGTGAATATTTCACCTGCATTGCTGTAAATTGTTTCTAATTAAAGTTAAAAATCGAATTTACTTGGAAAATAATTTCATTTAAAACCCCTCAAACATCAAAAGTAAAATAAACACAAACACACAAACACACATACATACATACATACATAAGTATATGTAGAGGTATTAGGTATTAGGTACCCATAGAACGTTTCAAAATAACGGTATTCATTCCACGTTATGTAGCGTTGTTATATAATTGGAACACATACATATGGAACCATTTGTTTATTACACATATTCATCAGATAATTATTAATAAATACAGTTAAACCTGTCTATAATAACTTAATTAAGATTAACACTTCATTAACATGCATGTAATATAACCCTTTGTAATGTATAGTAACATCTCTTTTACTCTTAGAATACATAAGTCACGATACCTTAAATCGAAATTTCTCAGTTGCTTATTCTCCTTTTATTATGAGTTCAATTTTCACATACAAAGTACCCACTGAAAACAATCATGACTTCATATTGGAAAAACCAAACAATAAGACCAAAAACCCCATCAAAGGTATGATCAACCTGTGGATTCAGAGAGGGGGTGGAATAACACGAATTTAGAATAGAACTAGTTAGAAAAAATTACATTGATTAATTATTGTATTTTATAGCAAAAAATAGTTGGAATGTTAAATGAAAAATTCGGAAAATTGATCGTACAGTAATTTATTGCTGATGCTTTGATTTACGGGTATATTTTGATCGGATAAATTGAATGGACGTGACACTATTCAATACTAATGGATGTTCTAAGCTATAGTTAGTTATAATCACAATCTATCTAATCTTGAGTATGTGGTAAATAAGTTTCACTGTACATATATCATAATTTAAATGACTTATGCTGACATAATATAATGTAAATTGCCTACGGTATATTGAATTAATTGTTATTAAAATAAGATCTGTATAATACTCTTAATTATGATATTAATTAAACAATATTTATTATAAAATAAAAAACTCAAGGAATCAAGGATATGTGTGGTGTATGTGTAGGATATTATATGGATTGTAAAGTGAACGTCGTGTCATAATATTTGTAAATAATAAATGTAAAGTAATCATTTAGCTAAAAATAATTAAAATATCATGTCGCATCCAAAAACACACAAAAATAACTTTTAAAATATTAAATGTCCTTTATATATTGTTATTGTTATTATTTGAAATATGGCTGGAATGGGTTCCGTTTTATGTGTTCTAATGGCTTCTGTTCTATATGTTGTTTATAGTCATAGGCGTCCGAACATGTTAACAAAATGCTACATTTGTCTACCACTGCCTTTCTAAATTTTTTTAATTCAGTTATAAGATATATACAACTGTATTAAAATTGAACTTCAATTTTTTAAGTTGTACCATGTTTCCTAAATGGTACCTTTTTGATGCATTTTAATCAGCAGCAAAATCATTTTTCGCTAAGTAACTTTGATACAAATTTATACTTTAAAAAAATAAACTAGATTGACGCACAGACTTCGAAAATAAGATCTATAAATTCATATATTTTGGTGGAAACTAATTTTTAACCCGGTCTGGAAATAAGGTTTGAAACGCCAATGAGCACAATTGAACAATATAGGTGAGTTTAGCACAGGATAGCACATGCATAATGTAAATATATTATAGAAGTTATTCAAAATAATAACACAATATTAGAACATGTCACAACTAATAGCTATCAAGTATTCATTACGAATATTATTATTTATACTGAAGCTGCCTGCGTCAAATGTTTAAAATACATATCGTCATCATTGTCATTGTCAACCCTATCACTCACAACTCATCCCTCTTGGGCCTCGACTCTCAAGTTTAGAGTCACAGTCAGTGATGTCTCAGTTACTGCTGTCCTTTATAAATAAATCTATTTACTTCTGATAGTTAATCACTTATTGCACCTATCTCAATTATTTATCAATCAACTCCGTAAACCTAGATCATTTTATACCAACAGTTTTATACCAATTGTTTTCATCTCGAAAAATTGCAATCAAAAATTTTATGATATTCTTATATTTTGAATTGTATACACAATGTCAATTTTCTATGTTAAGGCAATCAGCTGTCATAGTAAAGAGAAATATAACTATGTTCATGTCTCACAACGAGAAGATTGACTCTCTTGGTCTCACCTTCTCTTGAAGTTGAGACTGTTAGTAAAGCACATCATAATTAGATGAGATAACTTTTATTTAATTTTTTTTTTTAATATAATGAATTTTACTATTTTTACTACTTTACTTTTTGCCTTACTTAAGTCAGATAACCTAGATTAGATTTATTTACATTAATCGGTAGATCTAGTCTTTGTGGGCAAGAGGCTAGCTCTATTTGGAGACATCCTGATCTGTACCACTCACAATTATCATTTCGTCCTTAAAATTAATGATCATTCTCTTTCACATTTTAAATTTAATGGTATCTATGACGTACATACAACCTCTGCACTGAAAACTACACTGAAAAATTGGCAAGAATTTTCCATAAAACAAAATTACCTTTTTTAAAGAGTATTTTTTGTAAAAAAAAAAAAACAGTAAAATAAATATGACGATATTTATTTAAGCAATCTCGACAGTAATTTATAAAAAGCTTCAGGAATCTCACATTTTGTTTATATCAGATTTAAGTGAAAAATTATAAAACAAAAATGTTGTAATAAAGATTTTCTTCTGTGTTTATCTTTACTGCAAGCTTTTCTTTTTTTTTACATTCGCTATTGTTTTAAAAACGATATCTATACGTCATGTATTTTTCATACATAAAAAGTCCAAAAATTTACAAGAAAAATTGTAATCTTCCCTCTCTGAGTGTTTTTTATTGCTTGGCTACTACATGACCCAAATTAAATTGATCAAATTCAAATGATACAAGGAGTCCGTAAAACTTTTACGGAACATAATAAACCACTACAACTTTTGTGATTCTCTTTAAGATTTTAATATTCAAAATAAAATTTAATTTTTTTTAATTTCTTGATTATAAAGTTTGTATTTAACTTTACTTATTTTTATTGTATTGAATCGTAACATTTGAAGTTGGACTCGCATGAAGAGAGTTACTTCCATTTAACACGAAACTTGATGCATAAAACCCAGGATTTTTCTAAAATCAATGTCTGAAATTAAAATTTGTTCAATAACTTCATGTTCGTGATTGATCCATCTCGCTTTTAAAACTATTTTAGCTTAGTAGGCTGTATCGAGCAGGCTCAAAAATGATTCTATAAGTTATGGTACTTTTTACACTGGATGATGCTGTAAGTGTGAACTAGCCTTAAAGTTAACAATAAAAATAGCGTAGAGTTTAGATAAAAAAATACATAAAATTTAACCGAAAACAGGAACATATTGTATAGTATACAATACAATTTGTACAGTCAAAATCGTATACAACTACATTTCACGTGTTATATTTGAATTCATTAATCGTTTTAAGTGATATCGTTTTGATGGATTTTGACTGTAGTTTGTGAGCTATTTGTGATTGTGAAGGTAGTAGGTAGTTGTAGTAGGTTGTAGTAAGTTGCGTGACTACATCTCATATTTAAATTTTTATTTAAATACCCAAAACATAATGTTTTGTAGCCGTTTAAGGACCGTAAACCTTACTAAGGACTGTACATACAAATTACCGGTGTTCGTTTTTTAAATTTCTATATTAACTACCACACAAATTATACTTTTATTTTACAAAAACAATCATACAATAAGTAAATAAATAAAGTACCTACTGTTGTTTTTTATTTTTATTTTTTATTTGATTTGATACAAACTTAAACAAAACAAACTTTAGTTTTAATACTTTTAAAATGATATCAAATGCGACCATCATTCACATTACATTTACATTTATTTATAAATTCAATCACTCACTATTTTATACTTTTCAATTAGTTTTCACCAATCCGTTTTATTCAATCGAAACAATATTGTTATCAAATCAAAACAGTTTTCTAAATACGTGCGTAGATTTTACGTAAAGTGATGCAAAAATCCTCAATTATACTCGGAATCCTCAAAAAGATGAAAAGGTGGCTGATTTTAGGTGTTAAAAAGTGATTACCTTTTGTTTCGGACAGTTTCTTACAAAACTAATGTAATAAAATGAATAACAAATATCTTGGGTCTTTGTCCAACTAATTACTGTGTGTCCGAAACAGTAATGAATCGTAATTGAAATGAAAAGGACAATTTCGGAAGATTCAATGCGGAATAATTTCAGTGACTGAACGGAATGAAAATGTTGGCTCTACAGTCAGATTCATAAAATATCTCGAAAATTACTCATTTAATGGTCAAATAAACACGATTTTTGTAATTTTCGGGTCAAAATTACCTTATAAACTTAGTTTTATCGAAATCGGAAACAAAAACTTTTTTTACACTTTTTGCAATTTGTAAAAATCGAAAAAATCATAAAAAATTCAAAAAAACACAATTTTTGTAATTTTTGGTTGGGTTGGGTTGGGTTGGGTTGGGTTGGGTTGGGTTGGGTTAGGTTGGGTTAGGCTGGGTTAGGTTGGGTTAGGTTGGGTTAGGTTGGGTTGGGTTGGGTTGGGTTGGGTTGGGTTAGGTTGGGTTAGGTTGGGTTAGGCTGGGTTAGGTTGGGTTAGGTTGGGTTAGGTTGGGTTGGGTTAGGTTGGGTTGGGTTGGGTTGGGTTGGGTTGGGTTAGGTTGGGTTAGGTTGGGTTGGGTTGGGTTAGGTTGGGTTAGGCTGGGTTGGGTTGGGTTGGGTTGGGTTGGGTTGGGTTGGGTTGGGTTGAGTGTGGAAGTGGGAGTGGGTGTGGGTGTGGGTGTGGGTGTGAGTGTGGGAGTGGGTGTGGGTGTGGGTGTGGGTGTGGGAGTGGGTGTGGGTGTGGGTGTGGGTGTGGGTGTGGGTGTGGGAGTGGGTGTGGGTGTGGGTGTGGGTGTGGGTGTGGGTGTGGGTGTGGGTGTGGGAGTGGGAGTGGGAGTGGGAGTGGGAGTGGGAGTGGGTTTTTTTTCAATTTTATTGAAAAACATTGAAAAACACAATTTTTAGGGTTAGGTTGGGTTAGGTTGGGTTAGGCTGGGTTAAGCTGGGTAAGGCTGGGTTAGGTTGGGTTAGGCTGGGTTAGGCTGGGTTAGGTTGGGTTGGGTTGAGTGTGGGAGTGGGAGTGGGAGTATATAGTTATTAATATTATAAATTAACAATAATTTTAGAAGTCATCATCATATCTAACATTATCTGTGTCTTTGTATTGATTCAAAATTATAATAACTTTCTATTTAAATTGAAACCAATAATTAATATTGAATTAAATAATGTTAGTACGTCCGTCCTTTGCGTTCATCGTTCGTCCATTCGTCCATTCATGTACTACAATAGACAACATTTTACAAATACATTGTTCAATATGTGTACAGTTTAGTATTGTGTCGAAGGGTGGATCAATCATACCACCTCATAGTGTACCTACACTACAAACTACAATGTACATTTATTATTTTAAAAGTTCACTTAACATAATTGTTATATGCCTATAATATAGCATTCTATTGTACAGTCAAAACATCTCATAACGACATTTAAGGCGCCTACACATTACACAAATCTGCAAAAAAGTATAAAAACAATTTTTTTGTTGTTGCACGGGATATGTTTTGTAAATTATTTTCCCTTTTTATCGCCTGTTTCCGCACGGGTTGCCACAAAGTGACCAGATATCGACTCTTTTCCTCTTGAATCAGAATCCCTGCTAGTATATTCCTGACTTCCTCGAATTTTTGATTTTTAAAAATTGCTGTGGGTAAAGATCTATAAGAAGCAGAAAAATAGCCGTAATACCCGATTGGTCGTTATAAACGATTTTGACTGTAAGCATATTATTTATAGCATAACTATCATTATTATTAGCTTATAAAACAGTCATGTTAAATATTATGACAATTGGTCATTTTAATTCAGAAATTAGGTTTTTTTTATAACCAGCAGAAAATCGATTCTAATACTTATTATCACATCATTTTTAAGGATTCCGTTACTTACCAGCCACCCATTTTGTGATATCTTGTTTTTAAAGTTTTTCATTAACATTTCCTGGCAATCTTTTTCAAAAATGAGCTCTTGTATTGGGTGTTCCATTTTCGGTGTTATTTTTCAATGCCAAGCTGTCATTTTGATGGAATAAACGGTCGTAATGCAAATGTTAATTGATCGCTAGATCTTGCTTTTTTTTTTTTCGTAGATATTTGAAGACAAAGGTCTGCAAATCCAAATTCGTTTGACAGGGTAATTACCTTTTCGGTGAGAAAAACTCCAATTTTTTAAAAAGTTTTAAATATGATGAAACTGAATGTGTTTGAAATTTTGAATGGATGTGAATGTGAATAGATTGGTATTGGTATTGGTATTGGTGTTGGTATTGATGGTGTAAATAGGATAAACTGTATTTATTTTGACCTAAATTAAATATTTTGGTGCTAAAAGTGAACGATTATTGCATGCAGAATCATGATTGATAATTGCATTATAATTATATGTACCTATAATGTATAATGTTACTGAGTGATTGATTCATTACCATTGGGGCTTACATAACCTACCTACCTATATCTATATTACATAACATAACACATACATTAGTTTAGTTTAGTACACCAAATAATTGTCATTAATTACCTCATTAAATTAACGATCTTTTATTTATTTTTTATCGATTTCATAAAACGACTATTTTATGTAAAAATATTTACTCTTGCTTAAATATTTAATAACTGTGTGTGTACCTAGGTACTCTTTATTAATATTCAGTACGACTCAAAAATCTTTAACATCGAATTCGTTTGACGAGTCAAACTTCAAATCACTCAGAAGTATCGATCTTCATATGGAATTATTAATGATATTTCGCAAATTATATTCGTTCTTCAAATAATCCGATTTTGAAGTTAAACTTTTTATTGATTTGTCTTGGAATGTGTTAAGTTTGTGCCTTGAATCTTTTAAAACAAAATATCAAAAGTTAAACATTATTTACACGCAGATCAAATCGAGCAAGTTCGTTTAAAATCTTTATGGAAGAAGATAATTAAAAAAGTAGAATCTTCTGAGACATGTTTGACACAGGCAATATGTATTAAATTTAGTGTACATATTCAGTATTTAAACAAATTTACGTTCTACTACGTACATCCTCTACAAAAAAAAAAAAAAAAAATTAAAAAACTCGCATTTTCTTTTAAGATTATCCTGCTTGTGCCTGTGCTTATGTGATGTTTATTTATTTTTACAAAATGAATATATAAATACTTGCATATAGTATTTTATTTGAGTAGTACAAGTAGTGCTTATGATAATACTTGAAGCTGCAATTCAAAAACTTACAAAAGCACTATTTTTTTATTTCTACATGTGTACATAGACAAGTATTCAGTAACACCGTTCTTTTGGCCAACTTTTTATCCGACCAGAGGAAGATATTCAAAAATTGCTGTATACTATTTATTTTTATCGTAATTAATTTCTGAAAAATATATATTAAATTTAGTGCAATATAATAAATATTAATTCATAAATAAAAAGGACAAGAGGGACACTAATCAAACTGTACCAAAATTTTCATTATAGAAATGACACGTCTTTTCTACTGGTAGAGCTGATTGACCTGTATCTGTCATGACTTTCTGATGGCATCTACTCTGATGTTATATATAATCTTGAATCAAGCTCTGTGAAAAGGCAATAGAAAAAGCGAAGTCTCTTTGTGAAAAATGGGAAATTGATAAAGCAATACGTGTAAGAAGACGCCGCAAAATGCCTGGAGAATTGGCTAAACATAAATAATAGGCTTTTGAACTAATTCTAAACTACAGTTTTTCTCTCAAATTTAAAGCCCAGCTTGAGCCTTTGAACGTCTTAAAATAAAATTGAATCCGTCTTTAATTTCGAATAGAACAGTGTCGTCTAATACTAGATTACTATTCTTAAAAATGCTTTAGAATATATACATAGTGACATGTCATGACAATACCTTTGGTATGAGTGCAGCAGATAGAGTTAGACTTCAGACTTGGATTACATGAACTGAACTGAACTGAACTGAACTGAACTAGATTATGAAAACGCTTTGTTTTTAATGATTTAAAACAATAGAATGTTAATTGATAAATGTTTAATACATGTGCTGTGCATATACAATTTATAATTAATTCATTTCATCATAATTATTATTCAATAAATAATATTTATTTACGTCATATATACTGTGTAATTATTCTTTATCTATTTATTGTAGGCTGTACAGTTAAACCTCGACAACGCAACGCAACGCTAGTATTCAATGAATCGCTATCTCTTTTTGGATTTATGTTCTTTATCGCACGTTATAATTTGTAGAATTATCGACGTAAAACTTTTTTAATCGATTCAGCTTGTCTTGAATTTTGAGAATATTTTGAAAATAATTTACAATCTGTCAATTCATAGCTTTTGTCCAAAGTTTATGTTTTTCATTCAAAAAAATCAAAGCAAATCTAAATAAAGAAGTAAGCGCTACATTTATATAAGAAGATACGATAACAACATTGTTCCATCCGAGTGTCCCACGACACCTGTCGTTTTTATTCCACTAAGTAATGCGATTTTTGGTAGGTAAGACTTTGAACCGTATAACAGTTCACAATATAACGAACGCAACGATATAAGGACAATTAGTGACATGAGCTTGGAGTTGAGATAAAATCAACAATTTGAAGAGAACCGAACGTATGTATTCAGAGACGATGTGTAGTAATTGATTTGATACGATTGGATAAGTTTTTAGAGAGGTATATGTTCTTGTCAAGAATCATTGATCAGAAGGGTGGCAACTGGTAAGGAGTTAGAACTATCTAAACAAGTAGATAAACTGAACTGTATCCGATAAAATAGAAAGTTCGATTATAGAGAGTTGAACAATTTAGTAAATAAAAAATAATTATTTGTTTCACGTAAAAAGAACAATTGAAGCAAATATTAAGTTAATTTTGTAAAGAATTGTTTTATAAATGTACAACAATTAATTTAGAAGACATTTTATGTGATGCTATTGGAGTTTGAGTTGGAGGTGGAGTTTGGAGTTTAGAGTGGTAGTACCATAAGCTATAAGGGTTCCGTGCTTACAGGGTGTTGAGGTGCTACGATGCCATTGAATTTGAGGTTAGCTGGGTGTGTAGTAAGTAAATTTTATAGCTAGAATGTAACATTACAACCAGAGGAGTTTGGTATCGTATCGAATTTGGTAACAGTTTTACCAAACGAAGAGCATGTATATTATACACTTGCACTTACACTTCTAACACGCTCATGTAAGTGTTGCCAATGTAACTCCTCACATACGCTTTTTATTCAACTGGACATGCCTTATTTAACTCTCCCCCAAATTTTGGTTTTAAATACTAAAAAATGCTTCTTTGTTTTAATATGGAAACGCGAGGGAAAAATACATCCATATATTTATTTTTATCAGCGTGATGTCCATGTGGTTAAATCTTTCATTTTTGCTTTTTTATACCATGTATTTATGAAATATATCATAGGATATTAAGTTTAGTTCCAAGTTTGTTACTAGAGCTTAGAAATATTGATGCTACCAACAAAATTATTATATAGGTGTTCATAAAATCACCTAATTAATCCATTTCCGATTGCCTGTCTGTTAACACGATAACTAAAAAACGAAAAAAGATATCCAGAAAAATTTTCTATTGAATTTGGAAAGCCTATGAGAACAAAAATTTGTGTTTGATGGATCGAAAATCGTTAGCTTAAAACATTTGGAAGGTGTTGATTTTGATTTGATAAAAAATAAAATCACAGATTATTGTTGCCCTAACAAGTGAAAGGTTGAAATGACAGTTAAATTGAAGTAAGTACACGGAAATAAATATCAATTTCGTGAATTTGACACAAATGTCTCATGTGTCTCAATTATAAATGGAGCAACATCAGAGTACTCTTACCATTCGAAAGCTAACAGAATTGAATATACAGTTGTTTGTAATGCACACACACACACACACACACACACACATACATTTATAGAGTAGTATGTTTTAGAGATAAATCAACGACAGGCAACCAGTCGTGCGAATCTGACCAAATCCCGTGAGCTAACAACATATATACACAACATAACAACATTGAACATGCCATAGTCTGGAGAACTCACTACAGTCAAAACCGATTATAACGACATTCAAATGGAAAACAACCAAATTTGTGGTAGAAATCATGCTTTTTCGAAGAAAAATGCAAGTTCTATCGTCATTAGCCAACTGAAACACCAAAGCATCAAGTTGATGATCCAAGCGACTAATATTTGAGTTTTCCTCGAAGACGGTTTTAGAAAAAGGTACCAATAACCCTTCTAGTAACATAACGATTATTGGAAACTAATATTAATACTAATTTTGGGTGACTGTCCTCCCTTGAACCTGGATGTACCATTGATTTAGTTGCCATAAGTAATTTTGCAATTGCTACCCTTCCATACCATAAATTTCTATTTTGCTCCTTCCTCTTGGTTCAAAAGCTGAGTACACCCATGGAAGTTACCTGTTTATAAGATTCAAAATAGAATGAATTCAATTCAAAATCATTTTAATTCTGTTAAAAATAGCAAATTTAGTCATTATCGAGGTGCTATTTTAAGCGAAGTCGCTATAACCGATTTCGGGAGTACTGTTTACAGCATTATGTGCTTATGCTTGTGCTGCCTTGCTTATGTGAGCTTGGTTACTCCTCACATCTTCAAACCTAATATATAGACATATAGTATAAACACATCGCCATAACCATAACCATAACCATAGACATATAGACTCCAGCACAATAATGAGTGAGTGAGAGTGTGTACCTACTATGTAAAGCAAAATAACGCTCAAACCTTTGTTAGTCCGTTTGCTTTTTTAAAACTACACACTGAAGCACTGTTCATAGATTGGAGTGCTTTATATATACATTCCAATCCCCACTCTCATCCCTTCTCCTATTAGTGTTTAAAGAGAGAAATTCGAAATAAAAACATGTTTAAAATACAATGAACGAATTCATCGTACATTCAAAAAAAAATTTTTTTTAAATAGAATATTCTCTTATCTTTTGTTCAATGTTATGTGTTTACCGGGTGTTTATGAATACGGGTACTTCAAGATTGATTTTAACACGCTAATATAAAAGTTGATGTTAGAAAACGTGCGGTGGTCGTTAAATGAATGTGGAAAGCACACCACGCTTTATAACATTGAAGATGATATAGAAATTAAAAATATTTTGCACTTTTGAGTTTACATTTAAATAAAGCATGTTTTTTATTTTAGAGCACAAAAACAAGTATTTTGAGAACTATAATCGTAAAAATAATTCTGTAATAAAAAATTTCGTCTACATTTTCTATTTACTATATACAGAGCACAATCCAAGCTACAAAATTCTTTAAAAAATTGGTAATGAAACAATAGAAGTAATATGTTCTTTTTACTAGGTACCTTGTTTCGTGTTTACTAGGCACTGCCATTGTTTCAATTGTTAGCTTTTCGACAATCTTGAATTTCAAGCAGATTCAATAAAACCAGAGAATATGAAAAAGTCATTTTTCTTGTTTTCATGTTCCATGAAAATGAAACACTTTATATAAATTATTTATTTGTTTTTATTTTCATGTATATTCGTTAGAATGGTGTGGGTGGTGGTTTTTAACTATTTATACATAAATAAACAGAATAATTTATACCAATAAGTAATATGTAAAAAATATCCCCACTCCATATCAGAAATTTATGGAAAATTGATTGGAATCGACTAACAACTGATTATTTAACAATTATTTGAATACATGGTCGCAAATTTTTCATTTCCATTTCCGAAAAACTTTCAGGTTTATAATAAAATATCATATACAGTGTGTCGCATTTAAGACGAAGGGTGATGGGTCGCACTCAGGCTCAGCGGTATTCCTCTAAATAACGAAAATACGGGGGTTTTCATCTTAAATGTGACACACTCTATAACAAAGGATTAAATTTTACGGATGAAATGATGTATATGTCGTAGTCAACTAGCATAATTAGCTGTTCAATTGACAGTCAAGCCTTTTTACTAAACAAAGCCGTTCAGTTAGCGACCTGTCGTTTAAATTTAGTTTCACTTTCTGTCATCTGGCACCCAAACCCACACACTGTCAATATGGCGTCGGCCAGCAACAATATTTTTGGTGTTTGTAACAGTTTCGGCAAAAAGTTGGAAATTGAACGGATTTTTGGTAAAAAAGCTATTCTGTTAACTGAATGACTAATTAAGCTAACTATCTGTGACATATATATATATATATATATATATATATATATATATATATATATATATGTATATTCAATTCAAAAGAACGATAAAATCCACACCTCCTGTAAAAAATTAAATGATTTCTTCTATGTGACATCGGGTGAAAAAAAAAAAACTAATATTATATCGAAGACCTTATCTGATCGAACTGTCATTCAAAACGTCGAGAAAAAAGTGTATGTGAAGGGTGAATTGTGAAAATGGTTGGTAAGTGGCTTCTGTTAGTTTAAAAGATTTAAATCAAATTAATATGTTTCTCATAAAAAACACATTTTCTAAGTCTACTCTTTCATGATCATTGAAAAAATACATAAGCTTGGATCAATAGGCCAATCACCAGGACCCTTATAAATGTGTAAATAGAGGCAAATTAACTGGGACGCCAAATATTAGCATACTTATAATATTGAATACAAAATAGGAATACAGAATAGAATTTTTGTCCGGTAAAATAGATTTTCTGAATCTCCGAATTTGACGAGGATCCAAATAAGACTTCGTTTTTAAGCTTTACATTTCGTACTATAGGTAAGAAGCGCTTTTTTGTCTTTCGAATTTTTACAACAAATGGTTAATTTAAAAAAAAGGCATTTCCCAGAGAATCCTTCATTTTATAATTGCAAGCTAACGCTTTTACTCCGCACAAAAGCTATGAAAGTTTAAATGAACCCTTGATGGCGTGACACAGTTTACTACATACTTGACAATTGTTTTTATAGTTGAAATGACGAATGTGAATATAAAAAAAATGTTAATTTTCCTTTAAACACTTCTATAAATAAGTAATTCTTCAAACGTATTCATTTCCGATAAAAATAACTCCCAACAGATACAGACAGATATTATATAAAAGTTGAAATTGTATATGTATATGTATACAATATTGAAGGGTATACTATACTGTTACTGGTACTGGTATGTATGTAAGTGTGATGAAAAACGAACAAAGGGGAGGGGTTCTAGAAGACAGGGGAATCTATACAAATGTATAGCAAACAACAAGTGTAAAAGATTATCTGTTAGATTTTGATCAACCGATTACCGTTTCCTTTATTAAATGAAAAAAAAAAACCAACAATCTTACTCGATTTGTCAATGAATACAAATCAGTAGCGTTTACAATTTTATCCCAAGGGGTTTCTTCTTGAATTGAGATATTCTCAAAGGATTCAAAGATTCTACGGTTTTGTTTTTAAAACAAGCTTTGCTAATAGTTTATAGAACAAGTTAAGATGTTTGTGACTTTTGAAAATAGCCACTAGATGTGACTTTTGATGCCTGAAATTTCGCTTGATTTCAGAAAAACAACTTATGTGTAAAATGAGCCATAGTTTGGAAAGTATTATTTTTACAGGACCGAAAATCAATTATTTGTTATTTTATGAGTTTTATTGTGATTTTACACTCTTTCGCTCGAGTATACGGTTTCAGAGTTATCCGTGAAAAATTGTTGAAATTTGGCGAAACCCCAAAATTTATTTGGGACGAAAAATCGATCTAGCCAGGTTTCATTTTTAGAAATTGTCATTTTATCCGTGTTTTCAGCAAAAATGAAACATTGACTGCAAAATATGACTCTTCCTGACATCTATTTTCGACGAAATAAAGTACATTACCGGTAAATTCAAATTGGTGATATGATAGTTGTATGACTTAACTAAAAAAATACTCGGTCGCCCAGGCAAGATACTAAATACTATCATATCTCAGTCAATTGTTTTGACAAAGGGTCATCTGAGAGCCAGTTCTGCATATTATTTATTTTACAACCTCTCAAACATCGATAACCAAAATCGAGCTAAAATTAAGGTAAAATAAAGTCTGTATTAGTCTAAAAAACGGGATATTTAAACGATTCTTAGCTCTGTTCGAACTTTGTTAGAAGTGAACACGTCTTGGTAGTTGGTAGTTTGGTAGTTGGTACGCTGTTGAACATAATATAAGATGAATAAAAACGTAGGTAGTAGGTAGGTACTGTAGATATTTTTATAAAATTGAAGTAGAGAACATTACATAATCCGATATACATCGTAACAAGATTATTAGCAGCAATTGAAGGAAGTAACTACAAGGATAAGTAGTTCGTACAAATACAAATACAAGTACAAGTACAAGTACAAGTACAAGTATGTCGTATTCGTATTCGTAGTTGAAGTAAGATATTTTTAAGTTATTAATGGCTAAATAGTTCCTTTATGTTCAATTATTGCATAAACAAGAGGATAATTCTCATTTTTAATGGGATAAACCCCTGGAGGTTTTACCCTTGTAACAGTAATAAAACCCTTATAACATTGTAACGTCTTCAACATACAACATACAACATATAATAAACATACCAAAATTCTAGTCAACCCAGACAGAGTGTAACACGAAAACACGACCCATTCTAGAACAAGTACCAGTACCTACACCTACACCTAGAAGTGAGTTCAAACCTTTTTTGGAATTCTTTTAAGTTCGACTAAAAACACACATCTACAAAGTTTTATTGAAATCGGTTGGGTGGTTTTGGAACTTAGTGTAAACGAACTTTGTGATACAGGAGAGTAGCTAATTGCGTTTGGATGTTTAATTTATATCGAGGGAATTTATAAAAAGACAATCCAGTTAGAAACTAAATGATTTGAGTTTTTTATTTAACTGTTGATTGAACTTATTGATTGAGTTTATTTTCATTTTTTTGAAATCAATAAGTTTGATTTAGAAAATCAATGGCTTTATGTATAATATTGGAGTACCATTTTGGAGGCGGGTGAGAAGATACCATTTTGGAGGCGGGTGAGAAGATACCATTTATGAAACCAGTTACCAAAAATGGTAGTTTTTGATGAATTTATGACAAAGAATTGTGTTTTTCCTTAAACATGTTGTATTAGTATGCAAAGACATTATGATAAACAAAGATAAAATTATAATTATGATTCTAATATTGATGAGAAAGTCGTCGACGAAAACGAAATAAAGACATTGTTGTACTCCCTAATTTTTAGGGATAGTTTAGTTCATTTGACTGTGTATCGCTTCATTATATTTGATATTTTGTACTGTGGAGTGGAGCGGTGTTAGAGAGCTTGTTGTGAGCTGGGAGCTGGGAGCTGGTGGTACTATGGTTCTGTAGTACTCGTAAAGTAGTACTTTGTCCTAGTAATGTGAGGGAAGTTACAACGATACACAGAATATAATAGAAGACATCATCTTCTTAGCATACAATATTTATATGTTACAAAATTTTAATGGGTTTGTTGTACGAGACCAATGATAATAAAGTGAACCACCCACCCACTGATACAGACACACACCCCACAGACTCCCACACGCACTCGCACACGCACATCACATACAGTAACAGTACACGATATATTACATACACTAGTGACACTGTTGCGTGCCGTCAAAAACCAGAATTATATTGCAGGCTTATGATATTATGGTTAACCCTATTTATTTTCAAAATTCATCCGTTCCTGTATTTTGTTCTTGGTTTTAGTTTCTAACCCAATCGTTTTTAATGTTCTTCAAATACAAAAATGCTTTCATCTATTGCCAAAAAAACTTTTTCTCTTTGATTATTTACTGCATTTTTCATTTTTTTTTTTAAATTACCTAAATTGACTTCAAGTTTGTCTTATTTTTACGGAAGTGAATGGCAGTGAGTGTAATTCATTTTTTAATCTCTCGTTAGGTATAACAAATTCAAAAGCTTGGTCAGTATGTGTTTTACGAAGTAATAAGGATCTCAAAACAACAAAGTCTGGATGAGTAATTTCAATATATGGAATCGGCCAAGCATTTGGTTCAGAGGTTCTCAAGCTCTCAAAAACTATTCAATTTTCAAAAACTTATATTTCTGAAATACCAACCAACATTTCATCATCAAATATCAAAAATAGATTCATAAAAAAGGATTATTTAATAAAAAGCCAAGATGCGTAAAATCATGAGTTAATTAATAGATAAACTGAAAATTAAGTTAAACAAAATAAAAATGTATCTAGAATTCATAAACCAACATCATGATGAAACAAAAAATGGAACAGTTTATTTAGCACCAATCTGATGGAAAAATATGCTTTTCATTTTTTTTTAATATTTAAAATGTCAAAAGTCAAGGGTGATTCAACTCTACTGCTATTGCTACTGCTTTTATTTAGAAACCTTTTTTAACAACAAATATGAATCACAAATATTTAATTATATTAATAGAAACATTAACATTAAATAATAATAAATAAAGCACAAACCTTCGTCTTCAAAAAAGAAAACGTAAATTGAATAGCACGGTAAATCGAGAGTAATATGAATAATAATATGTATCCGTAAGAGCAGGTAGCTCAATGCAAAACAAAATAGCTGAGTTTTCTGACTTTTGTCCCGAAATTTGGTATAACTACTCCACTGTGGGACGCGCAAATTACTGAAATGGACTAACAAGGTTATTATATGAACACCTTTACAAAAATTTAGTTTGTAGCATGAGGATCTAGTTACAATCTTGGAATCTTGGGATCTAATTTAACTGAAAAAATCTTATAAATGTGCGTTTCATAAAAAATTGATTTGTATTAAAATTGATAAATATTTCTGTACATAAAAAACACAGAATAACAATAAGGGTTATTAATGTCTGGTATATTGTTGGCGGTTGACGCTTCTATTCACGAATAACCTAACAGAAACAGAGTAACAGTTCCTACAGACTACAGAGTAACAGTGTTTGTTATTGTTAATGTTAGTGTTAGTGTTAGTGTTAGTGTTACAGTTGTGAGTTACGATTATTAATAATATTTTGAGCGGCTCGGCCGTTGACATAATATCATGATTCAAATAGAAATAATATATTCATCTGTTTATAAAACCCATGCACTAACAACCATATTCATAACTAACTCGTACCTCTTACCAGTACCACAAACCTTTATATTTAATATTGTGTATGTTTGGTCGTTGGTCGTTCGTCGTTGGTCGATGCTTGTTGGTATGAACGATATAAACCCTTCACATAAGCTATCAGAATAATAGATTAATTACACTTTTCAAACACTAACATACATACATACACACATACATACATATAGTGTTATATTATTGTCAAATTTTCTCATATAATAGTTAAATAATCTATCCTTGTCTAGAATAGTCGTCGTCTATATTCCCTGGTTGTCGCCAATGACGCTACTAAACAATGACGGGTGTCCCTGGATCAAAGAAATATATTTGATATCAAAATGAATGAAAACTGTAACAAAATTTTGACATGAGAGGATGTTCATTCAAGGCTTTAGTCTGAAAATGAAAACTTCTGTAAACCGAGACTTTAACTAAGTGGGAAATTTCGATTTTTATATCCTCACTTATGTAAGAATACGTAAGTTTGAATTTCGTAATTACCTTTTCCTGCGAGTTATTCTTTTGTCAAAAATAAAGACGACACAAATCAAGTGTGGACGCGATTTGGAAGAAGACGCTATATACCCTTGTTGAATGAAATTGTTTCAACATCATAACTCAAAAACGTGACTTGCTAGAAATGTTTAGTTACGATGTTCGTGTTCAGCTAGTTCCATTTCGTTGAAAAGAGACAATTTTTGTGGGTACCAAACCTGTAGCTTTTAAAAGTAGGAACAAAACCATGGCTTGAAATTATGATTTATATTCAATGATTTAAAAAAACTTCTATTAATTAAACCAATTTGTCGAAAAAGTTCGATGTAAAATGATTTGTTGGATACCCGGTATAGAATACAAACTTTATATAAAGTATATAATACATTATATGAATGTTATTTGCTTATAATTGCAACAATATATAAACACACTATAACTCCTCCTTATTTATTTCCTTTTATTGTACGAAAATTAAAACCCGCCGGTCTTCATGTTCGAGGCCCTAAATTTTCAATAAAAACTTTTCAGCCAAATATACACTTTCGTAATACTTTATCGAAACTTTGACCAGGTTCCTAGTGAGTATAAACCAAAATTGGGACTTCTTAGGGGATTCTGCATTGAGAAAGGTTTATAACTCTTACAACAGTTCTTGGATGAACTGTGGTCTTATACAAACAGGCATTTTTTTTTAAATTTTCCGGATCAATTGTCATAAAAGAGAAAGACGTTTGGAAAATACAATATGTCATACTTTTATTAAAATTAATTTTTTGTTTATTTATCCTAAAATTTTCCCTGATGAAAGATTTCGAACAAGTTGCCTTTTTTCCAATTCTATACAAATAGTATGAATACACTTTGGTTAGTAAAATTAACTTGGGTTTTTCATATTATGATCTGTAAATAACATACACAAAAATAACAGTTGACCCCGAAAATAATTTTTGACAAACATGAGAAGAATGAGAGAGAGAGAGAGGAAAAAGAAAAACAAGGCACAGGCACAGGCACACTAAAACAATTTGTTATTATTTTATGTGCGGGGGTTTATTAAACTATTTAAATGAAAAGAAAAATGGTGTGTATGTGAATAATTCGGACTAATTTTGTTCACAATGTTTTTTCACAAAATTAGGACAATGTTATCGTTCATTCCTTCTCCGTTCTATCCCTTCATCCCTTCGTCCCAAAATAAATAAAAAATAAACTAAAATCTCTCTTATAATGCTTCCACTTTCACTGTTCACTGTTAGAGAGCTACAGTTTTTTTTTTTTTGCACATCATAAATTATATCAAAGATAATTTTTAATGTTTGTAAAATTTTACCTAAGAGACAAACAAAAGCAAGTATTACCTACCATATCCACATAGAATGTCGGTTCAATGAAGATATAACACGTATGGAGACCGTAAACCGTCAACCATCAACCATCAACCGTACTCACTTTTCAATAAAAGCTTCTTTCTTTCATCCCGAAATTACAAGTGAACAAGTGAAAACAAATATTGACGAGTTAAATGTTGAAATACCATGTATAGGCAGTGCTGATGACGCAAATGTGTGTAATGACATTACTTAGGTAAAGAAAGATATCCACTCTTAGATTGCCACACATTCACAAATGATATTCCCATATAATACATAAAATTGGCATTCAATTGTCGCCCTTGTGGATAAACAGTGATGTTTACCAGAAAATGTTTCAAGCAAAAGTTGTTTATTTCTTTATAAGGAACATTTGTATACCATGTGTATGTATATGTAATATATATAAGGTGTACTAAATTTAGTAACGTTAAGTTTGTAACGCTTAAAAATAATGATGGTGAAACTTATTGATCTGGGCTATAATGGTCATATTTATCATCGTTTGTTTGTATAATGTTTTGTTACAAAAAAAGGTACAAAAAATGTTTATAATATGTGTCAGGAGAGAGATGCCATCACTGTTGAATTGTTTTGTGTACAATGATGCGGTGGTCTATAGTCGTTGGTCGTTGGTCGTTGGTCGTTGGTCGTTTGGTCGGTGGTCGGTGGTATTGTACTGCTGATATCATAAAGGTAATTAAATCTAACGACAATCATGAGAATGAACAAGACAAGAGAGTCATGGTTAGAGGGTTAGAGGGAGGAGTGAATGAAGGGGGTTCAACATTATTAAATGAATTTGAAGACGTATCAATGCATACTGTACTGTACTGTATTTTATACTCTCATATAGCTGATGCTCGTCATATCGTACGCAAATTATCTGCCCTATACTCAAACCCCTTAAAATACTTGTTCGTCCATCCAGTTGTCCAGTTGTCCAGTTGCTGCACAGAAATTCAACTGAGATATTTGTAATTAAAAGCTTTAAATCCCCTAAAATGTACATTTGATCATAAATTGAAGGAAAATCCATTTATTTACTTTTGAAACATATTTGTTAGCATATTATGGAAAGAAATGAAAATATTTATTTAGTTAGAAACCAATTACAAAAACCTGACCTATGCAGAGTCTGACCTAGCATTGTGGGCTGTTTAGCATGTTCAAAGCTGAATATTTATCTATTTTGTAGCGATGATTCGCACACAGGAAAACCCTCTATAATTTTATAATAATTCTAATAATAATAATAATAATAATAATATGGCAGTACAATGTACAGTGGTGGAGTGCAGCTTTAGAGTGCCCTACAGAACAGCGCTATTCGTTGGTAAAGTGTAGTATACGGTACGGTACGGTACTGTTTATGTTTGGGCTGGATAGTTTGCTTGTATGTGGATTATGGCTTCTATATGTTCTTTATACTGTTTTTGTACTGTTCCGTTTTCGTATTAAGTCTGTTTTCGTTGCACCTTATCAAAAATGAATATTGTATTGTTCACAGAGATCCAAAAATGTTATCGTAGCTACTATATAACTTCAGTTGATACAGAAAATCTCGTATCTACAAAAAAATTTTTAATAGCTTTTTTTTGAGGTTTTCGAAACAACGAAATTTATAAAATAGCTTCTATCCCAAGATTTATTCCTTGATCTCTAATAAAAATTATAAATTAGTATAAGTAATAGGTTTAATGAAAATGAAAATAACTTTTTATAACTTTTCCGTTTTTTCCGAAATTCAATTTTTTATGACTTTGTCGATACCATTGAATTTATATTGGAAAATATTTGAAAAGTGAAAACCGACCATAGATGTATGTTTTAGGAACAAATGGAGAGGCAAGAAGCAGCGGCCGTCAAACAGGGATGTATTAAACATCACAGGCTCAGGCACAGGCATACCAATACAGTACAGTCATACCTACTACTCTAACTACAGACTCTGTTTCTGACCATTAATATATATATATATATATATATATATATATATATATATATATATATATATACATGTAATAACAAAGTTGCTATTTGTTTTATGTTTCAATTCTCATTATCATACATGTTTGATTAAAATTCAAATATGGCAGACAAACAGACCTACATTTTACATACGATACCTAATAATAGTTTGGACGCCGACGCGACGCATCACATCAACTACACAGGCATACCAACTATCCATTTTGAATTTGAACTCTAACGACGTTACTCCAATTACGGCAATCATGTGACCAATTAGGTTGACTTTTTTACACCCTAAATATCGCAACTGGAGTTACTAAACTGCTACAAAAATTTGATAAAAATATTCGACAGACAAAAATATCTATTGCTGTCTTATTGGTTAAAATTACCTACCAATTATGACTAATTCGCAATCAATTTGGTTAAGTTTTGTTCTGATATTTGAGTTAATAAACTCCAAAATCAAGTTATAGTCGATATAGTTATTCAGTTTCCCTTGGAGATGGGTATTTTTAATGAAATCGCCAAATTACCTCCTTGTTACATTTAGATAATTATTCTAAATAAAAAAATCACTATGTATGTGTTAGATCTTCGAAATCATCCCGTCCTCTCCAAAACTCGTTTTGTAACTCGAAATGTAAATTTACTTAGCTGCCAGACTAAACTAACTATATGCAAGCGTATCGTATAATATGGCTTGGCTTGTACATATTTTGGTAGTGTTATATAACTAAGTGTATCATAATTAGCTAATATGTTTTGTTCGGTATTCGGTATGGTATCTGTAATCCGTATAGACAGAGCTATGCGGATAGTCAAAGTTGTCCGTCGGCCGTCGCCCGTCCTATTATGTATTTCATTGCTAATCAATATAAAATATTTCATTTAAAATTTGTTTTTATATTTACACCAAACACAAATGTATTCTATTCTATGAATTTAAGTGTAGTTTTGAATCACTAGTACTAGAAATTGGATACTTATTAGTTTCATGTAAAAAATCCATTTCAATGGTTTCATCTATTTCAAATTAAATATATAAATGTAAGTAGGGAGAAACTCTATCTACATTTATAATAGGTACAAGAAATACAGATTTTTAACTCAAAAACTTTACCAGTTTGTTTTTGGTTATAAATATTTGAGAGAAAAAAATTTGGCTATAAATATTTGACAGAATGTTAAATAACATGTCAAACTTTGTGTCATGTACAAACTTTCGAAAGATAGAAAAGGGAAAATAATAATTAGAATCCGATTTTTGTAGCTTTTGTGTCAAAATTACCCTTTAAAAAATGTTTCATCAGATTATAAAACGAAAAATTTATAAATTAGAATCCAAATATAAGAAATATGGTTTTCTCATGGATGCCATTTTCAAGACTCAATTGAAATGAAACCATACGGAAAACACCAGCTTTCAAATAAGAAAAGAATCATAAAAATTGGTCTATTCAGCCGAAAGCTCTGAGGTAACAACATTAAAAAAATATATATAAAAATACAGTCGAATGGAGAACCTTGTCCTTTTTTGAAGTTGGTTAAAAACTAGTTTCATTAATGGAATAAATGAGTAGTTTGTGATTAATATGAGTTTTTAATATGCTATTTTTAGAGGCTAAATAACACCGAATGCTGAGTTTAATCCAATTCTAAATATAAAAAAAATAAAAAAATAAATAAAATTGTTTATAAAATTTTCTCAAATAGTTACGACTACTCAAAAAGTTTTCTTTGCAAGAAAATTAAAATAATATAATCTGCACTATTTTCGATGAAATTCTTGGAGCAAATTGAATTCTATGCTCATTAAAACTATAAAAACCACAAAAAATTGAACGAAAACAGTTTATGAAATACTTTGTATTGATGTGTATCGATATAATGTTGGCAATACTGATAAAAAAAAATAAAAAATATAAAAATTAAAATTGAAAACTTACCAACAACATTTAAATTGACAAAATAACTTCGTACGGGTTGTGTACTGATCTGACATTCATAAACACCTGCATCACGTTTTTGAGCCCATTTTATTTGTAGAGTCCATTCATCGGTTTCACGATGATGGTTTGCTTGAAAACGTTGATCCGATGTGTACGTGTAACCGCCAACCGTTAAAATGTGTATATCGCGATGCCGTATCCACGAAACCTAAAATCAAAATTTACATTCAAAACATACTCTTCCCAAATCGAATCGTTTTTACACATTAACATTAAATAAAATATTTGAATTTTCTAAAGGGACTGAATCCCTTAAATCAGTAGACCTTTAATAAGATTATGTGAAATACTTGAATAATTCGAGTAGAGCATGTATGTTGGGTTTTATTAGATGCATAAATATAAACGTTTGTGAATCACTGGTGTATAATGACATCGACATGAGATGTATTCTTGTAGAAATGATATAATGGCATGGTATGGCATGGCATGGCACGATACTCCTCCTACTAACATGGAGTGAGGAGTGTGGAGTGTGGAGTGTGGAATGAGACTTGTTTGGTGATGATGAGAGATGCACACAATATGTCTCACAGTAAATCAAAGCTCTTGAATCTGAATAATCTGTTTGTACATTACAGACAGAACAGACCTATATTTATAGGAGAGGAATCCACTATATGTACTAAGCTATGAGCTATGAGCTATGAGCTATAAGCTATAAGTACTCAGTACCTCAGTGCATACAGTAACAGTATTGAGTACTCGGTATAGTAGTTTGTTTGAATTAGAAGATAGAAGTACCATTCAGTGGCGGACTTAACCGTTTGGAAAGTGAGCGATTGTTACCTTAGTTTTCTTAAAAGGTTCTTCCGTTTTTTTATTGGAAAATTTTAAATCTTGTTTGATGTTTCCAATCCTTAAGTTTTGGGTTTATGTTCTTCAGCAACCTTGTTGGTGGTAATTAATATCAGTTATCAGTCACACCGACATCAGTCACACTCTAACTGTGAAAACATTCTTTAGCCAAAAGTTTTTAATGGCAACATTTGCCTGTGTCCATAATTTTGATCTACCATTACTGATAAACTTAAAGCGTATTTTCTTTCGATTAAATGCAATAATGACATTTTTTTAAGTCCCATTTCCTCCGAAAGCAAACGTTTTTCGAAAAATGTTTGAGACAAAAATGTTAGTTTGCTCAAAGGTTTTTATGAGAATTGTTTTTCTAATTTAAAGATTTATCTCTCACCGTTTAGGATCTAAATTTGGTATTAAAGAAACCCGAAGAACTGGGTCAAATCTTATGTCAGAAAAAGTGTTGCAAGGGGCTCATTTAATGGCGACAACACTAACCTCATCCTTCTTTCAGGATAAAATGAAAGCCCTATCAGAAGACAAGGTGCAATCTAAGCCAACTTTCCAAGGTGACCAGATTGTCTTTTGATAATCGGGCATTCATTTTTCTATGGAGAATAATGCTTTTTAATGAAGAGTCGCCAAATTAGCTGTTAATGAAGATTTTATCATTTGGTCTATAAAATGGAGAAAATAGGACGGCTTATAATAATTGCCCCCCTATGCTTTTTGGTTGATTCTTGCATCCGTCACTGATAGTGATAGTGGTACGATTAGATGGGATGTATGAAGTTATGGATGGATAATAGTTTTAATTCCATGTTCAATCCTGTGCTTTCAATGTTATCAACACATTCAACATTCAACATTCAACATTCAGCATTCAAATAAACATAATACAAATACAAATACAAATTGAAGAGCAGTACAGTTACAGTTACAGTACCTACATTCATACAAGTACAAGCACAAGTACACAATGTTTCATTTACATTCACCACTATTGATTGCAAATACTGTAATTAAACCAATCATGCACATTGTATATCATACACTATGAGTACAGCATGTAACAGTAGTGACTGTACCTTACTAATCAGCACAAAGTTTTCAGGTTTTTCGATGTTTATATGAAAACTATTTATTTTTACCCAACCCTAAGGACCCTAAGGTACGTTGTGATATCGAAAAAGTGGAGAGAAAAACTCCTGTCTGGTTTAAGAATAGCAAGAGTGCAGGTTAAGAAATTAAGTGAGAACTATTGAAATTTCCATTTCATTCGAGTTTAATTATGGGGAGTTTTCATATCCAGAGATGATATAATAGATAATTTTACATTAAAAATTATCTAAAAGCTTAATTATTTTTATAAAGTAATATGCTTTTGAACATCCTTACTACTTTAAAAGCTTTGTCTCTGAAACCCTCTGTAAATCGTATACGATCTATTGGAAACCTTGCTCTTTTGTACCTTGTAATATATCCGTTTTATTAATCACAATGCCATATTTGTCATATTAGATATGAATAGCGCGACCTACCTCTAATTATTTTAAAAGTAATCAATCTGATTCAATCAATGTATCAATTCATTACTATGCAATGCAACCTAAATACGAAAGCTTGAATTAGTTCTCTGACATTCGCGTATTCGAATGTATTTATTTATACATCTATTTATTCATTTTAATATCTTCTTCAAATAATTTTATTATTTAAAATTATAAATAATGATCACATCTTTGAGTTGGCAAGGCTCTTTTATCGGATAATCAATTTTAGAATAAGGAATAGACTCACGCCAGACCAACGCGTGCAAATTGTATATATAATTAATATTTAATGAAAATTTCTGAAATTTTTGATTAAGTTCACGTAATGGAACAGTTAATTGGTCTCCAAGATCGTGAGATCTAACCTCATTAGATTATTTTCTTTGAAGATATGTAAAGTGACTTGTCAGCCATGGTGTTTACAGGACTGAAATCATATTCAAACATTAATGACAACTATTTCCCCGATAAAGTCAGGTCCATTGATATTAAAAATATTTTATTGATTTCATTTCAATTTAAAATTGTTCGAATACGAGTATTAAGGTAATTCGATTTCCGCAAATATTCAATTCTAGAATCAATGATATTAATTACAGAGAATTCGTATTATAAAACACAGATAATAGAATTGTTGAGGGCTTTAAACATTGTGATTTCCTGGAATTAATATTATATTTAACAAAGAGGCTTGTAGTTATAATTCTAGCTCTGAGAGTCAGTCAAATGGCAATTATAACCAAATTGTTTGTGAGAGCTCTCAACATAATCCATGAAGGTTTACAGTTTCCAGTTTCCTTGAAGGTTTTATTGTTACATTATGAAAGCTTTGTCATTCACCACAAATTTAGTATATGTTCTGTCTAAAGTTTAGACGATTAAAAAATAATTATTGATATTATGTAATTTATATAGATCACTTTTGAGTAGTTCCAAATGAAATATCTACGAGTGCATGAAAAATCTGGGAAGAAAAGTATAGATCTTTTCGAAGAAGCAAAAAAAAAAAATTACTGATAGTCTCAAATAATTGGAAATTTAAAGGGTTATTCAAAAACATATCACACACAGGGAGAAGATAGAATGTTGCTTAGCGTAACGAAGTTTGACATGGGATTCAAATTCAGGCAAATTTGGCCTAAGAAAAAAGGGGTTTCTGGAGCAACATTACGTATTGGCTATTTATGCATTAGAGAACATCGACTAGATAGTAATTTTCATTGCCTATTATTCAGTTCATTTTATTCGCTTACATTCAAAGAATATGAAAACATATTCAAGGAAAAAACTTGTTTAAATTGAAAAAAACTTTCTAGTTCAATATTGAAAAATAAAGTTTATTATGTAAGTAACAAAGTTATCGACAATACTTCCTAAGTTGAAAAAAAAATTATCATAATACAATGAAACTTGTCAATAATTTCAATTCAATCAATTTTTCTATAAATACATTCTAAGAATATTTTTTTGCATATTCTGGGAGTCCCTAAATTCTAAATAGAGGAAAATTTTGAAATTTCTCATGTTTTATGTATAGATGTCTAAAAACGTAGACTAAATACATTTTTATCAGTGTTTCACTGTACAAGAAATAAATATTATAAATGTTTTTCAACACAGTTTTATTTTTAAAAAAATCGAGAAATGCGAGAAATTCATTAAAATAAAATTTTGAAGTTTTTATTCACATAGATTAGTTAAAGAAGGGTGCGGGTAGGGGAAATACCAAGGATACGACACACATTTTTTCAACAACTTACTAAAAAGATCATTTCTTATCCTTTTCTGGAAAAAAATCAACCAAATTGAATTATTCAATAAAATGAGTGAAAAAAAAATACTCTAGCGGAAATTCTTTGTAAATACAATAAAAGTCGATTTGGGTGTGTTCTAATAAAATAAATACATAGGTACTAGTATTCTAGTATTTGTAGACACATTCATTCTATGGGTTTGGGTTTACAAATATTATTGTTTTATCCACTTCAGTACATCCATTTTTACCGTTAATGCGATCAAAATGTACTGAGTCTTACAAAAATCATCAAATTATGGTCTTTCATGTGAGAGCACGTATTTTTTTAGAATATTACGAAGCTCTAATGTACTTCCGTTTTTACCAGTACAACATCGACTGCAGTGGAATATACGATTCGATCTTTGTAAGGTGAGAAAATTTGTTAGTTAATATTATATAAGTAAAGTGGCAGACGGTTTGGAGAAAGAAGATCCCAGGGGGATTCTACGGACCCCGATTAACCCCATTTACGAAATACCCTTTTGCGTCCTGAGCACGCAGTAAAAATTTCAGCCCGGTATCTCTTTTTGTTTTAGAGTTATTGTGTTAACAGGCGAACAAACAGACAACCAGATAGATTATTTAGCATTAGTTGTCAAACTTGGGATTAAACTTAACTTCACTGAAGCATCCTGTATTTGCATTTGATAAGTTTATACATCTTTTGTATTGTTAATATTAAAATACATGTCAGTTTTTAAGGATACGGTGAGATTTGATTTTAATATATCGTATATATTTCTGGATGAAGGCTCATGAAATTCGGACTATATTCAATTTCTAATTTTCGAATAATAGTCTTTTTAAACAGAGTGTCAATCTTGAAATAAGTTTATATGTTAAAAACATGTTCTTTTCTCGGAAGACTAACTTGCATAATAGGCACTAAATATCTTAGGACGGCCCTGGATATTAAAAATTAATATTTATATGTTTGTTTTTAAATGTAGAATTTTTTGTAAAAAAAAATTATTTTGTACAGAAAATGGTTGTTAATATTTTGCTGAGATGTGTGTCAGTTGATACGACTGTGACATGAAAATTATAAATGACATACACTTTCTTTTAAGTAAAAAAAAAAAGAAAATATTTGAGTGTGATATCATTTAATATGAAAATATGTGAGCAAATCTAACAAAACACACATGAATATTCCCTTTATTATTATAGAAATTTTTCATTTCCTTTGTGACGTCAAAAATATATAAAATGTTACACTTAAAAACCGATTTTCGTTCATCTACTAATTTTTCCGAAGAAGTAAGAAAAGAAAGACTTTTTTGAATTGTATCAAATAAGAGAGGATAGGAATTGTATCTTATTTTAATTTACTACTTCCTTCAACTAATTTGTTTTTAGTTTCTGGCAATCCGTCTGATTTTTTAACGCTTTTATTTACAATGACCTCACACATTTTGCTTTAAAAAATTTATTTTAAAAGTTAAAGGTTCCTACGTACGAGTTCATGACCGTTCCACACTTCCAACAAAAATAGTTGAATATCAAATTCATTTTAAATTTGTGATTATAAAAACATGGCGTTTTAGAAAATTTCTTCAAGTTTTGAAATTCCAAAGTAAATTTTCAAACGATTAACATATTTATTATTTTGACATATATGACAAAATATTTTGGAAAGTTATGAAACTTACGTTACCCTCGTGATGAAGGTAAAGCAAGGGAAAGGTTGATATGTGACTGGTAAGAATTTGACTAAAATCGGTGTTGGTTGTTATACAGAATTTAAGCATACATGTTTTTATTTGTAAGAACATGTATGCGGTGAAGTTTCGTATGATGAGAAATAAGTTGTAAGAAGATTTCATCTCTGATTTCAATGACACAAAATCACTAGAAGTGTGTCGTTTTCAACTGGAATTTAAATGTTTTACATTGTATTTTGTGCGATACCACATAACTGCTTGCATTCCTTCCACCATTCCACCATTCCATATAAGCAAAGCCAAGCTTACAAGCTTACAAGCTTACAAACTTACAGCTTCTTTCTTTCTCATAAACATTAACCATAAATGAACGCTATAAATTCACTCAATGAGTTATCATTATCTTATAATTGTTCTTTAAATTCTAGACAAGTCGTTCGAGAATTCTTCAAAGTAGTGATTCGCAAAATACAGTTTCAGGAATGTTACTTACCGTCATGTTATGATGAAACAAGTGGGGGAGAACTAAATTTTAATCTTTTTGGTTAACTTTTCGATTTTTTAAAGATATGAATTAAGTAGATATAATAATTGTTCTTCGAGATTAAAGGACATCTACAAGAGCTTCTCTTGGATGAATGCTTAGAGGAACTTTTCACTTAACGGATTTTTAATTTTTAACGCAATCATCAATTAGTATGAATTAGTCATTAGTAACTTTTATGTGATTAAGAATAAGCCGTTTCAAGTAAAGGAGGCATTTGAATTTCATGGTATGATTAATAAAATGACTTTTCACAAAAAAACTTGAGCAATACAATAATTCTAAAATCCTGTCACATATAACAAGAAATTTGGTAATTGTTGAAGGTCGTATGATGCTAGCTCACCCCTCGAACTGTCTATATTTACCATGACGACACGTCACATCGCCCGAAAAACAAAAATATTTTATTCAAAATACGTAGTGAATGTTTAGGGTTGAGGATTTAGGGTTGAGGGTTGAGCAGACCGCGTCAACAAATATTCAAATAGTTGTATGTACGGTGTGTATTCGAGGACTCAAACTAAAAAACAAAAAATAAGAGAAAAAAAAAAGATATAAAAAGTCTTTATAAATAAATAATCATAATGAAAATATATGACTCTGATATTTATATCTTATAACGAAAATCATCGTTGAGTGGACACCGACACCGTATGGAACTTCGAGGACCATCCACAAACTTCACTTTCTAAAGTCCTTAAGCAATCTTTGATTTTGTTAACAAAATTCTAAAGAATAATTACAGTTTACTTCAATCTAAAAACCTACTTTTGAAAAATTAAAAATCAAGGCTTTAGATTAAACAACCGTTGCAACTAACAACGCCTGCTTGAATAGTTGGTTTTTTTTTTTTTTTTTTAATTTTAAATATTAAGCACTAACTAACCTGTGAATGGTAAAAGTTACTTTTTTACAATTATCAATTCATTTTAATGCAAAGAAACAAAAATAATTGTTGAATAATTTTAGAATTTTGCTTATCTACCCTTATCTAGACAGAGGCCTCGTAATATCTAATGTCCTCCAAAAGGTAAAGACGGCAGAACATTCGTAACTAATATAATATAGTGATACGGAATCCTAGAAGTAAAAAAAAGAGTATTTATAATGTACATATTGTTTTATGAATATTTTTACTATTGTTCTATTTGATTTTTTTATGTCTGTTTTTGACATGTTTTTCGTATGGTGTTATGTCTCTATTTTTCATCTCTTATCCATTCCTACCAATACTGCTACCCCTCTAACATACATATAGATACACACACATGAAGCTTTCATTTACTCTTCTTTTGTAAATAAATAATATTGAACCTCTATACTAAAACACTTTCTGGAAACACAATCTAAACCACCGAAAAAAATTACTACGTGTGTTGAATATCATTGAGTGCGTTGTTTTTGTTTGCAATTTTGTTACACATTCTGAACAGACTGAACAGACTGAACAGACACACAGACATATTATTTATGTAAATAATATACTTTTCGTTATGATTTTAGATAATTAATCATCCTACCTTTTTTACATCATAACGAGCTAACCTGGCCACGCGTTGCTGTGGCTTAGTAGTTGAAGCCACACCAATAATGTGCTTTTTTGTGTTCAACTTAAAAGATAGGATAGCTTTTTATTTTGAAGAGTGACAATTTTTGTGTTGAAATAGGCGCAGGAGTTGCGTTAGTTGAGCAAACTCTTTGAAAGATTGAGACACAGTTTTCAAAATTTTGTATTTTGCAGACCCTACGAGCTTATTTCTTGCAAAATGTCGATAAAAAAATACTGGGTCAATTTGTGGCGCTGCAACCTGTTTTTTGATTTGAATATTATTTTTTTTCTGAGAAGGATAGTGAAGAAAGAGTTACTAAATTCACTCCTAGTAGCATTTCTCTAAGAAGATAATAACTCCAGAAAGATAAAAAGGATATACAGCCTATAAGGACTATCGGATATAATCCACCAACATAATTGTATTCAGTGTCGTCATAACCAATTTTGATTGTATATCATTATACACTCTTTCTACTACTCTTTTGTTCGAAGATTATTGATTTAAACAGCTTGCCATCACTATTTCTCTCTAATTGAATCTAACATTGTAAAAAAATTAGATTTTTTTGTAGTTTTACTTTTATAATCATCTTGGCAATTGGTGATCAATGTACGAATTCCCAGAAGACTGTATATTTTTTGTTAAATAACTGATAAATGATAAAACTAATCTGTTTAATTTTTTCGATTATTTGGAACTATGTTCTTTATCGCACGTTATAATTTGTTAGCTAGTTGGGAGGTAACACCAAAATATGTGCATCAATTTATAACGGCCCCATTTTAAATGCGACGACGTGTTACCCAGGAAACAATAACTTTTGGAGTTGTGTTTTTTTATAGCAAATCGGCTACTAGCCACACTGAATATTTAAAAAATGCACAAAATGGTCTTACAAAATTGAACATGTGCATAAGAAATCATTCAAAAAAGCAAAAAAAACAAAGCAAATCTTAATAAAAAAGTAAGCGCTACATTTATAATATACAAAGATGTGATAGGAACATAGTTCTTACTGGGTGTCCCACAACACCTCTCGTTCTTTTTTATATTCTATAACGTTTTCAAAATACAAGGGTGGATACTTTTATGAAATCAACCTGCATAACTGTGATGAAAAACTCACATGTTGATACGACATCGATATGAGTATAAATATAATGAGTGATAAAACATTTGAAATAGAGAAGACAGATTGACGATAATAACTACTGTGATTGAGTTACAATGATTGTTGAGTGAGTCACTCATTATAATAAATATTGAAGAATATTTACAAGTTAGAATGCAGAGTACAAGGTGAATATTGAATATTGAATATTGGACATTGAACAATTCAACAGTTAAAGAGAGTGAGTGAATAGTGATGAAGTGAATATGAATGGATGAACGATAAGGTAATCGTAATGGTAATGGTAATGGTAATGAAAGCTTGAACATTTAAACATTTGAACATTTGAACATGAACGCTAAAGCAAACAATATAACTTATAAGAGAATATTCACTCAACAACAGATGTTTACTGAATATTAAAAGAACATACGATAAAACCCTCACAGCTATTCAAATCCAAAATATATGATTGGCTAAATCGTTATTTTAAGATTTATATATTTCATATATTTATGTATTATACCAGTTACGTGTTACGTGTTATGTTACCAGTATTAGTACTAGTAACTACATAGATATTAACACTATCCGTTCAATATGGTTACGAAATGAAGTACACTACCAGATACTAAGTCTATAACATTCGCTTAGGGATAGCTTATACAAAATTTCTGGATAAAAGTCAGAAAATTCAACTCTTTTGTTTAGCATTGAGCGTTGTTTTTTGGTGTAGTTAGATAACCACTCCATTACAACATAATCGAGTATTAAAACTAATAATACGGATGTGTTATGTCAACTTTCCTGAACGTAACGACAACACGCCGCGCCGATGATGTCAAACGTAAGTTTTAAAAATTAGAATTTATTCAAAACTATCTTCGATAAATGGCAATTGGATTCACACTATAAAGTGTACAGAAAAGTGTTAGTAGGTTGATTTTTTGTGTGTGTTTTCATAAAGTTTTAAATTAAAAGCTTACACAAAAGACGTAGAATAGAGAAGCTTTTGAGTTCGAAACCCGTAACATTAATAAAAAAATTTTATTAGTATATTGTTCAAAAATAGAATATATGGTTTTAAAAACATATCATCACTACATTAAACGAGATAATCGATTATGAACGAAATATACGGGATATGGGATAGATGGGTTGCTATTCTACAGGGATTGGAGTGGGTTGCATCCAAGCATCCAGAGAATGTTTAAAGATACACACACACATATATTTATTATATGATAAAAGTATACAATGTTTTATAAATATATATATAGAATATAGATAGATAGGAGACAATAAACTTACCGTTTTATTGCCCAAATTACGAACTCGACAACTGAGATATGCCGATTTACCAACTAAAGCAGTCACGTTTCGTGGTGTTAAAGCATCGAAGTATGGGTCGTATCGACTAGGTGACATGCCACCAGATGATGTATCTGGACCACCAAGTATACCATTGTTATTGGTGGGTGATTGTGTACCGCTTTCAGGCAATGCGTTGTATCCCCCACCACCACTGCTACCTCCATATACACCACCACTTACGTGAAGTGTTCCTGTAACAAAAAACAAAACATTCAATATCAACACACAACTATGGAAAATCTTTTTTTTTTATATGCATTACATATATATCGACATTATAGATACAGTCAAAACCTGTTTCATCGACATATTCATAACGACGGATCGAAATATATATACAAACAAAATTATGGATAATATACGAGTCCAAACGCTCTTGGTCAAACACTAATGACCAAGGCCGTGCAAAGTCATGTCAGTTTAAACGTTTTTGATAGAAAAAGGCTTCAGAGCGTTGCATTTGGGAAAATAACTACCTAGTAAGGCTTACACTCAAGTGAAACAAAAGCAGTATTGCCCTGGAATAAAGTTTTAATTAAGAGTACCCACATTTAAAGAAAATATTTTATATAAAAAAATTAGTGAAAATATTCACGATTAGATAGCGTAACATATTCGTGAAAAGTATCGCAATTAGCAAAATAACACCCGGTATATTTATATAAAAAATAATGAAAATATGATTTCATATCCATTAATCAAATTGTGAGTTATGAATTTTAATAACATGCCCGCGTTTTTCATACCTATTACTTTATACCTAACCAAAGTTTTCATTTGTAAACAGAAAAATATTACACAAAGAAAATTAAAGAAAAAATCATTTTTAAAAGTAATACACAATTAACAAACATAGAGTCGATTCATATACGACCAAAGCACCATAACATGTACCAGTGTACCAGAGCAAGGGTGAGGCGAGTCGCGAGAGGCGACAACGGGTCGGGTAGACGTGGAACGAGCAAAGGTTTGTTGAAGGAAAAACGTATGGTATACACGATACGCTTTTAATTTTAATTTTTCTTTTTTTACTAGAAATAAATTTACCTTATGTTACCAGTAAACGTAAACGTAAAAGTATATACATACGAACGAATACGATAACTTTGTAGTATTAAGGTAAAAGGTACCGAATTCGTTGCCATATCTTAAGCATTGCATCGACTAACACAGCACACTTTAGGTATAGGTACTAGAACTAGGTAGTAGGTAGTAGGTAGAAGGTAGGTATATTCAAATTACATTTATTTAAATTTTTATCAAAAAGTCTATCTAAATACAAAATCTGGAAGGGTTCGTTCGTAACTTACGTTCTAACAAACGAACAAACACTTACTCACATCCATTCTACCATTCTACCATTCTACCATTCAAATCCAATAAATTTATGGGAAACACTATCAATTGTTTTGTTTTCTTCCTCGAAAAAAAGTTACGAATTTCAACTGTCTTTTATAAGCTTCTTTTTTGTTTCAATGTCAGATCAAAAACGAATAGGCCGAACACTGTAAAACAAAGTAGAAAATGAAGCTACGTTATCAAGTCTAGATAAAAGAACATCAACAGCCAAGTATAAGATAAGTACATGCAGGAGGTTTAAACGATTTTGTCTGTTAGTTGTTATTTTAATTTATTTTTTATTATAATTTTATAAGCCGTGGCTATTAGTAAATGAGTTGAAAAATAAAAATGTTAATTCGACGAACGATCATATTTTGCATATTTGTTATTTATATTTTTAGTCATATTCTTCTCGAAAATATAGACTAATGCATTGTATCGAATGTTAAATTGGATGAATTTGAGTTTGCTGTGTTGTTAATCAGTCAAATCTATGTCATTATAACGGGGTTGAGAGAATTTTCAGGAGAAAAACATTTTTCCGACCATTTTAAGACTTTGCGTACCAGCACAGCCCCTCTTAAAATCACGAAAGTGACTTCTCTTCAAATTGAGCTAAGGGGTTGCAAATCTATCTGCAAGTTCAGTAAGTGTCAAGAAGATTAGAGAGTAAGTGCCAATGTCCCAAGCTCACTCTTTCCCTTTTTCATGCCGAAATATCATGGATTTTATCAGTTTTCATAAAGTTTTGCCCTCCTCTTTAGTCTCACAAAACATCAAAAAATTCATTGAAATAAAAAATCTGACCATAAAAAGAAGCACCTTAAGAGGGTAAACTAAAACCTTAGTGATGGAGCTATGCTGCTCTCGAGTTTGTTTTTTTTAATTAGCAAACGAAGAAAACAAAAAGTACGTTCAGCTTTCAGTTTTATTATAATAAATTATTATTTATAGCACAAAGCTCCTCCAAAATGATAGCTCAAGCTCCATTGGAATATTTATTTAAAATATATTATTTTCACCCACGACCACCAGAACTGAGCTACTTTACCATTAAAAGTTCATTTGTTTTTTACACAATACGAAAAAATAACACTTTTAATCTGCTAACGGTCTCCTCACTTTACCATTTTACCACCTTTTGTATAGTGTAGTGGGTACCATTCGACAAGGATAGGTGTGGGTGTGAGTGTTGGTGTGATTGTGAGTGTAGCTGCATGCATTGTCCATCTCTTATTGTATATGACACTTATTTGTTAGCTTGTTTCATGCTTGACCGATTTACTCGTTTAATTTATTTAATAAATCATTTCGTAGTCAAAGAATCAAATATTTACGGTACTTGTTTTATGTTTATTGATCCTTGAAATCTAATACATTTTTAAAAGCTTATAACAAGCCAAAAAAAAACAACCTTTAGAAGCCAGATCAATAAGTATCGGACAAGGAAAATTATTGTAAACTAGTCAATTGTTGCTATACTAGTTATTCTTGAAATCTCAAAGAATCAATTCTAAAAGTTACTAGATTGATTTTAGCACAATTCCGTTTGGAAAAAAAACATTTGCTCAAAGATATACATTTGAATTTTTGGTTTTCGGGACAATAAAAATATCTTGATGTCTGATTAACAAGAAACAAGAAACTAAAATGCTTTGATCATTGCTGGCGGGCATTCATCAATGATAAATAATACTTTCAGGAAGAAAATACGATGCAAATTTCGTATGAATGAAATTTTATGTACTCAAATAAGTACGCAATGAAAATTCTTACGATGCCACATAAAACGAATATACATTTTCTCCATATGCTAAAGACGAAATGGTTCAAGTGGGTGAACATAGAGCACCACACGAGCCACCCACTCATATGATAAGATAAGGGTGTCAGTGGAAAGGTGTTCGAAAGAAGACGGATTTTCTGTTGTTAAATTGAGTCGTAACATGTTTTTGTTTTGTAATAAAACTGTGTGTTACAAAGTTAAGCTTATCATGAAAATTGTCGGTTTAACTAAATTACAAGTAACGTTCGGTATTGGCGACAGACATCAACGGGAACGACAACGAATCATTCTAAACCACATCTAGGAGGTATTTCTGTAACGTCAATGTATAAATCTATTTTTATTTTGCTTTTTCTTAAATAAATATTTTATCTTTGTGTTTGTGGAGAAAAAAAAAACGGACATGACGAAAACAAGACGGCACATTGTTTGTTCAAGGAAATGGTGAAAACAGTAAAACTTCGCTACATACACAAATAATACTGGAATTTTTTTCGAAAATGACAAACAAAATTGTCGCAAGCATGGTGCCAAGACCATTTTCAACGAGTTGATAACCTCATAAATTTGTTAAATTGCCAGAAGATTTTCTATTCTTAAAAGTTTTTACTTAAGTGTTATGAGTTCGAAAAATTGGTTCTTACGGTTTAGGTTTCATGGTTAATATACTCCAATCCTAGATCAAGATATTTTAAGCAAAAAACAGTGGGGCAAATCCGGGTCGATTTACAAATATTTTCTTTTAGTCGCTATCAGTCTATAAATAGTATGTGGAATAAGGGCGTTATTAAATATGTATAAACTGGTTTCACTGTACACCATCTTATCTTTCACTTTGTGCAGATTATTCATAACGATATTAAAATTTTCTATGTAATTAAGAAAAAAAATTGTATACGAGTTAAGCATGAATCAGGCTTCATACGTTGTTTTTATCGAGAAGAAAGCAAATAATTCTCAAAGAGTATTTAATTTAACATGGAAAACGTTCAACTTTAGCATAAGGCAATTCTTTATGGTCCCATTCAATCACTGTACATTCAATAGAAAAGCGGTAAAGAAATATTTTCCGAGATATCTGTATATATAAAAATAAATTGCTGTGCGTTAGTCTCGCTAAAACTCAAAAACGGCTGCACCGATTTTCAAATTTTTTTTTTGTTTTGTTCGCTATAGTTCAGGGATGACTTGAAAAACTAATGAAAAAAAAATTGATTACCTTTTGTTTCGGACAGTTTCTTAAAAAACTAATGTAATAAAATGAATAACAAATATCTTGGCTCTTTGTTCAACTTGAAAATGTTGGCTCTACAGTCAGATTCATAAAATATCTCGAAAATTACTCATTTAATGGTCAAATAAACACGATTTTTGTAATTTTCGGGTCAAAATTACCTTATAAACTTAGTTTTATCGAAATCGGAAACAAAAACTTTTTTTACACTTTTTGCAATTTGTAAAAATCGAAAAAATCATAAAAAATTCAAAAAAACACAATTTTTGTAATTTTTGGTTGGGTTGGGTTGGGTTGGGTTAGGTTGGGTTAGGTTGGGTTAGGTTGGGTTGGGTTGGGTTGGGTTGGGTTGGGTTAGGTTGGGTTAGGCTGGGTTAGGCTGGGTTAGGTTGGGTTGGGTTGGGTTGGGTTTGGGTTGGGTTGGGTTGGGTTGGGTTGGATTAGGTTAGGTTAGGTTGGGTTGGGTTGGGTTAGGTTGGGTTAGGTTGGGTTAGGTTGGGTTAGGTTGGGTTGGGTTGGGTTAGGTTGCGTTAGACTGGGTTGGGTGGGGTTGGGTTAGGCTGGGTTGGGTGGGGTTGGGTTGGGTTGGGTTGAGTGTGGAAGTGGGTGTGGGAGTTAGAGTGGGAGTGGGAGTGGGAGTGGGAGTGGAAGTGGGAGTGGGAATGGAAGTGGGAGTGGGAGTGGGAGTGGGAGTGGGAGTGGGTGTGGGTGTGGATGTGGGAGTGAGAGTGAGAGTGAGAGTGGGAGTGGGAGTGGGAGTGGGAGTGGGAAACTCACTTTTTCGATACTATTTTGAGTTGGCTAAAAAAAACTCTTAAAATTTGGAACTTCTCACGCATGTCAGCTTATATTATAACATGATAAGGTCAACATTTCGTATAAAGTAGTATATTTTCAGATAATTTTTAGATTAGACACTAGAATTATAAAATTTAGACCTATAGAATAAGGTCCGGTACATGCATAGCCGCAGGCCTTTTATCAAATTTAGGTCTAATGCCATTACAAATGAATTATTTGCAAGAGATCAGATTGTCACATTGTCGAATGTAGGTCGGTTGCATATTTAGTAAACATTCTGTGTACAAATGTATAAATATTGTACACATTCTAAATGTTATATTTTATTTACTTATTTACATACATTTATTATCGTTTGATGTTGCGTTCTCCCTGATTTTTATTTACTTTTTTTTTTTCAATCTCCATTTCTTAAAAATAAAAATAAAAACGGGAATATTATAATTATGATGGAAAAGTGTAGTTTCACATTTTCACATTGAGATATTAATAAATAATGGTGTTTGAGTGTGTTTATGTGATGCTGGAGAAATTATTAATTAATGGAGATCTTATTTAATTTAATTATATATTTTATTTTTTAACTAGAATGTGTTACTTTCAGTAGGGGAATATAGGGCAGCTTATATTACAAGTTGGTGATTTAAGCAGATGATATGAGAATATTCAATTTGAATATCTTGGAATGAGAATCTTGACAAAATATTTGATCTACCACAGCTATCAAAAGATAACCAACAAACATCAAAGGAGTGTTTATTATTACTTCTGGTGTTTTAGAATTATTTTAAATCATGATTTTTATCGAAAACACCACAGAGAACTTTTTGTGATTTTATTGGAAATCTTTTACAGCCATTTAAATTTTTGGAACTAAGTTCCTTGTCGCACGTTATAATTTGTTTGCTGGTGAGGAGGTAAAACCAAAAAATGTGCAAAACTTTAAAACGACCCCAAAATACAACGATGTGTTGCCTAGGAAACTAAAACTTTTTTAATCGATTCAGCTTGCTATGAATTTTGAAAATAATTTATAAAATAAAAGAGATAATTTAAAATATTTTCAAATAAGTTATGTCTCGTTGTTTTTATAGCAAATCGAGTACAAGTCACACTGAATATTTTAAAAATAGACAGAAGAAATGGTTCAATTAAAATGATTTTGACTGTACAACATATAAAATGATTAGTTTTTGGTTGCAGGGATGTAGTAGAGAAAGGAGTAGATGGGGGTAGGTCGAGGGTAAAGCGGTGGAATATGATATAATTATTTAGTCAGAATTATCAAAATATTAAGTTGAGTAAAAGTTTTTAATGGGTGCGTTTGTTCATTCAAATAGATATTAAATTGAGTAAACTATTTGGAGTAGTATTTTGAGTTAAGTTAAGTTGAGTTGAGTTGTATGATATGATATTTGTATGTTATCAAAACTAATTGAAGTCATTTGAACTGTTTATATAATATGACTGTGTATTACATAATGTTATGTGTTTTATTATGTAACTTGAAGAGGTATCTCTACTCTTGTTCAAGTAACACTAAATTTTAACTAAGAAAACATCACAAACTTTCTGCTTCCAAATGAGTTTTTATGCAAAAATTCTACATCATTTCTTCTAAAAACTTTCTCTCAATTGTTTTATTGCGTTTAATTAAAATTTTGTTTGGTTTAATGTTTTTACTTTCATTTTACGCAACATATTTCACTTTCACAAGAATATTTGTTTAAATTTCGAGAGGACAAAATAGAAATTTCATTTTTTTTGGAAAATTCAAAGAACTGTAGGAAAAACAATCACTACAATTTTAATCTCGATCGATTTGTGTCTAGCCGTACAAACAAGATTGGAATTTAAAATACAAACAGATGAACGATCCACTAACGCCCTCATCTCAAGCAATAAAATATTGTTTCTCCGCTCTCTAGAAATACTAGATATATTAATAAAAAGAAACATTAAATTAAATATCTTATCATCCTTATTCAGTTAGAATATTTTCAAGAGAGTGTAGTTAAGAAGCAGTTTGAAAACATATCTTTTAAAATTTCAAAGGATTGTGTTTTATAAAAGCGATATCGTTTCGTAAATATTTAGAGGCGAATAGGAGATGATACATGTACACAAAGATAAAGGTTTCATAATATTTTATACTTTGTAAATTCACTACCTACCTACTAGATACCTATTCTATAAATATTCTTTTATAAAGCTCAATAAAACACTTCAATTAGTCAAAATGAGAGTTTAAATCAAGTTTAAGTTTGAAATGCACGATTATTTTATTTGCACAAACTTAAGCAGTCTAAGATAGTACCTACCATAAATCGTCCTAGTTTTTTAGATGTAATTTAAACTTTCCATTGCTTCCTCTATCAAAACTATTGTTAGGAACGCTGTAGGTTGGCAGTAAATCTATTTTTAATTAATAAAACTTGTAGACCACTTAGAAAAGTGACTAAAGGTTTTAAAAACACGTACGCAATCAATAGAAAGTTATTCATTTTCCAATCAGAGTAATTAATGTTTGAATAAAAACCAATGAATAACTATTTTCATAGGTGGACTGTGACCTGTGACGTGACGACATGGCAGGTGAATACAGATCTCGAGTACTTACTGTTCTATTATTGTCTAGGTGTGAGTGTCTATCAGTCACCGTCCCCGTCACCGAATCAATACTCAATTGTGAAGTATTTATTAGTAAAATTCAAGTGTGTGACGTATATGTATTCGTATCGTATTGAATGAAGTATTATAATAATTGTTTTTAATTAATAATAAAATATAAAAAAAAAATGTTCACATAATAAATTTATGGTTTCTAAGTTATATTTATTATTCAGTTAAAAAAGGCATCTATCCATCGAACACAATCTAGTAATTAAAAATTAAAAATAAAATTCATTGTTAATTAAAAAACATGATTATTAATAAATTTTTTTTTTCATATTTTTTTTTCTTTTATCAATATTAAAAACAATTGAAGACTTAAAAATGTTTTTCAAACAAAATTTATTTCAGTATAGAAAGAAAAACCAGAATTTGTTGTATTTTAACCAGAGTTAAATAAGATGGGAATCTACATAAGTATGGTGCTTTCTAATCGGGGTAATCCCTTCCTTCCCAAGAAAATCGGGCCAAAATTATCAAGGAACACTTGAAACTTTTAAACACTAATGCAACAAAAATTTTTTTCATGACTAGCCTTTTATTTTAAACAGTAAACTTGATCATCAAGAAAGTAATTGAATCAGTAACCCATTTTTAAGTATCTACATTTTTAGAAGAAGTATTGGAATAATATTATAAAAGGAAGAGGATGTTTTTGGATGAGGTTAAATAAATGTTCTCTATTTGTGATTGAATTCATTTTTATTTGTATTTCTATGTAGTTCTATGGAAGATCTAGGTACCTGTTGATAAAAAAAAGTATGCGTTCGATTTGCTATTATAAGAAATAAAAGCAATTGAAAGCAGTGTTTTTGGTTGTGTTTTATGATGCTAAACTACTTTAATACTTTACTGTATATTTATATTTGTTCCAAAAGTGTTATAAAAACTCACATTCAGAGCAGCGCCTATAATCACTTTAGATTTCGAATTCAATAAACACATAGCTATTCATGTATAGTCCGTGCTGTGGAGTCCAAAAATGTATTGGCATCATTTATCTGCCATCTAATCATATTAAAGTAACGGAAGGAGCTAAAAATATTACTTATTGTAAATTGAGAAGGAAAATTTTTTGAGAAAGTGTCGGCATCTCACCTCACATATTTTGAGTACGGATACATGAAAGATATTAAGTTTGTAGCTTTTTCGATAGCACGGCATGGACTACTATTATGTTAGATGTTAAACGAAAGACGCACAAATGATTGTCGTCAAGTGATACATTAAAGTAGCACAGTATAATTTGATCAAACTTTTTTTTTATTGACATTATTTTTGTGCTCGACATGTAGTGTAAGAGTGTAAGAGTGTAAGAGTGTAAGAGGTTCTAGATGATTTTAGGTGGGTTCTAGGTGGGTGCAATGGTAAGAAGAGGTATTTGTTGAGTGTTTTTTTATTATTTTCATAGTGATAAAATTTTCTTTATAAATGTATTTAAATGTTTTTACATACAATTTATGCATACTTTATGGTCAATAAAACTAGTTCAAACTGTCCACTGTCCACTGCCCATCAAACTGATTTATTATTATATTACTATCTATGAACGCATCAAGCACCCAGCACCAACCAACGACTCACAACTCCACAACTCAATAACTCAACCCATGCTCAAGCTACTCAAGCCATTAACGTCGTCCGTTTGTTTTTTAACGACCCTATAGTGCATATTATCACTTGTTAACTATAATTTTTATTCTCATCAAGTGTAATTAACACACTCCCACGTTCTTTTTTCTGCTTACTCGTAAAAAACAAATAAAGGACGCATAAAATACTTTGTTTTTTTTAACAACGCCAAAATAGCGGGCCATTTGAAAATAACATCAAAAATAGAACATCCTCTATTTGAATAAAATTTGTTCGTTGCCAATTGATCGTAATAGCGATTGGTAAATTGTAAATTGTAGTTATAAAAGAGATCATTATGACAGATTTTGACTGCATAACTCAATTATGAAAGTAAATAAAGCTGATATGCAATTAAAACGCAATCAACGTATGTTTAAATAAAATTATCATTTGAATTTATAAATTAATAAATATATTTTATAAACAAACCCTCAAACCGTCCGTCCCTATTGTATTGACATGACGTTCATGTTACCGTATCGTATACGTATTGAGAGCTACGTATTGAGAGCTATATCAGCTTTATATGGTATATAATTGCGTCATATATTTATTATACATCCATAATATATATCTATTCAATGTATTCCTCCTACTCTTCTATTTATTAAATATAAATATAAATATAAATGCTAGAAATCGATCATTTTATTTAACTCTGAAAACAAATTGATTATTTTATTATGAAATTTTATAATTATATGATTTATTTTATAATCGAAATCGTTTATATCAAATGGAAGTTTAATACATCTTCCAAATTGAAAGTGGTTCGTCTGTCACGTGACTAGTATACATTTGTAGTATACATACTTTTCAAATTTGTGATTAAAATTAACCAAGCTCTAATAGGTTTCAAGAATGTGGTGTCCTGGTCCCGGAACTAAGCACATAAGTGATAGCTAGCAAAAAACTGACATCACAGATAAGATCGGATCAAATTTGCCTGTGTAATCAAAAAAAATCAAATTTTTTACCTTTATGACATCATTAGAATAAAAAAAATTTAAAAAAACCTTTACACCAAACTCGTTACATTATGAATATGAATAAATATGTGCTATAAATATTGATAAAAATGAAATATTTAACAGAACAGAACGGTTAAATAATACTGACAATTAATTAGCGCGGCATACCTAATGATTATCATATTTCAATTAAAAATTATCTCATTTATTTAATTTTATAGCAACCAAATCATTTCATTTTGCACGCTATGAACGCTATGAACGAACGCAAACTAAAACGAATATTATGATTTTTAAATTGTTCAATGTTAACTGTTAACTGGTAACTGTAACTGTAACTGTAGGTAACTAACTGTAACTGTAATCAATGTAATGTAATCAATATTTAAATAACTGATTATTACCTAATTTACTTTAATGTAATCAATTCAAATTTTAATATGTGTTAATTGCTTTTATTATTTTACAAAACATTATTTAACAACGATTGTGGCTTAATTCAGATCCATAATGAGCTTTATAATCCCAAACTTGTAACAATTAGGCTTAGGTACTAGTAATTTAGGGTAAGTTTAGTACGGCCATTCCTCAAGTGGTTCATATCGGGATGACTACTAAATCAGAAGTATGTCTTTTTTAAACTAATATTACAATTAATTAACAAAGTTTAGAGTTAAAGAAGTTTAAATATTTAATTCTTACAATAAAACAAGTATTTGACTTCTTAAATTAATATTTTAAATTTTCAGAATTATCAATGTACCTACAGATCATTACTGAAACAAAAATTTGTGTTTTAAATTGTAAATATGTAATTTTCATTTCCAAATGAAAAACTTTTAGTGATAATCTTTGAAGACAGTTTTTACTGCATAATGTTTGAAAAATAAAATTTTTTCTAAGAAATTTCACAACGAATTGATTCAATACTAAATTTATAAACTCTTAAAATATTAAAAAGATGCTCTGACATAGTTTCTTCAGTTCTAGTTGAGTTAAAAAGAGTAAAAAATTGAAGATAACAACAGTGCAGCTTTGTAAGATGGTAAAATGCAAAAAAGTAGAAGACAACAACCTAAACCTGTGCTGTGTTATGTTCAATGCTAGCTAGAATGTCTAGCTAGATGTCTTCTTCTATAGCTGTAAACTCAACTCAACTTATTTGAAAACTGTTTATTGTTAAAAGAAAGCAATTTTGTTTCATTTAGTTAAGAACAAGGATGACGATACGATACATTCTATACTAGAAAAATGTTATCAAATCATTGTGTGTGTTGTGTATCTCTATGAAAACTCACAACATGTCTTTGGAGGTAAAGAGGTGCTAAAACCCATTCCTATTACACCCATTACACCCGTTCACCCACCCCATTCCACTCGAATCCGTCCGTATCTTATATAGTTTTCAATTGAAATGATTTTTATATTACGGTAAGTAAAAGTACGATTGAACTCGACTCAACAATGTGAAATTACTTACTAACTAGTCAAATGATTGCAGCTCAAAATTATATTGACAATCCATTTTATTACAGGATGTTCTACGAAGCAGTGCACATATGATACAGGTACAGATACAGATACGGAGTATTCAAACAAATATCACAAGATTATATTCAAACAAAATTCTAATGAATTTGAATTGAAGACTTTTTAAACTTAGCCTGAAGATGACTCATAATAGAGTCCCCCTTTCTGACCTTGACAAGTTTTTCATGAATCAAAACCATGGCAATTACTGAAAATTACTGTTATGTCTGTCACTGAAAATTTGGTGCAAATCTCTGCTTGTATGAGGTCTACGTTTCTATTTATATTTAAAAAAATTCAAAATTGCTTTCCAAAATTTTCTAATGGAAGTTTTTCAAGAAACATTGAGAAGTGCCCTAACCCAACCATTTGATTTTCCAACCTTTTGACAATCGAGCTTTCATTAATCTTCCACTCGTCCTCAAGGTGTAGGAAAGGCGTAGGACCTATAACCGACAGGGGTTGATATTTCTTGTAGCGAAAATAACATGATTTTGTTGTTTGCTTTCGAGTGTCGAATATGTAAAGATGTGGCTTGTAGACACTGTACATTAAGTCAATAAATTATCTATAGCTATACAAAATATTTTGAATAGATTTAGCAATATTATTTTGGATGAGAATGACGATGAATGACATGATTTGTATGTGAATGTCGTACATTTGTGGGGTAGTTTTAGATAGAATAAAGTGATTGTTATTGTAACCCGAAACACAACGATCAACATCATAACCATCACAAAATTTAACTACGTAGACGCCGCAGTCAGTGCACAGTTAGAAGAAGAAACGAAGGAATCAACTTCCAAAAATTTGAGTAGTAAGTCGGATTTGAATGCGATTTTCGGCATTCAATTTATATATATTTTATAATTGCATTTCATATTGACCGTAAATACAATGTGAATTTAATATTTACAGTCAATATAAAATGCATATTAATAATAATTGCATATTTTAAATTTCTTATAAATCAAATAATGTCACAACGTCAGGAGAAAATCACAATTTTGTCCTGACGCTCTGACTAATCGAATGCCGAAAATCGCATTCATATTTGACTTACTACTCAAATTTTTCGAACTTTGATCATTTTTAGTGCTTCGTTTCTTCGACTAAGTATCTAGATATAGTACACAGGTATAGGTACATCATACGTACACCTTCCATTCCCTCACTCCCTCTTTTGCTCCTCAAATCGCCTATCTATACACGTCATCAATAAAACCATCATGCCTAAATCAAATTGCTATTGTGATCAAATTAATGGCAGAAGACGTTTTTTATCTTACATAGTTTTAAGGAGATACGACCACTAAAGTTTTCTTTAAAAGAAAATCCCTTCTTTCTATAACGCCATTGTCTTTTTAATCTCCACGCCAACTGAACCAGAGCGAGGTAGACATCGTAGCTACCAAACAGTAGAACCAATTTAGATTTAGTTTCCCCTGTTTGAAAAGTGACTTTATCAAGAATGCTCATATGATTATAAAAAACCCTTTTTGGCGAAATAGAATATTTTTGGTGATTTTAAAAGTTTTTTCGAACTATGTTCCATATTGCTCGACATTTCTCGTTCTTTTTATTTTGAATGTTATTTTTTTTAACATTATGATTTAATATTATTTTAACAGTTAAAATAGGTGAAGAAAATTGTCCTAAATAATTCAATTTTAGAATAAATAAATAAGTTAAGAATTTTATTGTATTAAAATAAGTAGGTACTTTATTTTATACTGTATGTCGATGTACCTATGTCGATATAATTTCATCAATATCAAGATTTAGTTAATAGTATTACATAATGATTTCACTTTATTTTTTATTTTTACTAAACGTATTTGAAAATTCATTTATTTAATAACTATGCAAAATTAATGATTGAATTCATATTAATTAATGAAAAATTTGCTTTTTTCGATTTAGTTGAAGATTTTCTAATTTTGCATTCGATAGACAAGACATGACATTCGATAGACATCTTGATCGAAATGTCATATTATTTTGTCGTACATGTGAATTTGATCTTAGACATGAGGAAAAATGTTGACGACGTTTTTAAAATTGTATACTTTTGAATTTCACAAACATATTCGTAACCAAGCGTAGAATTTTTAAATCCTGATTCATACGTTTTCTGAAATAATGACGAATTCTTAAGCATATAGCATGAATAATTTGCAATCTGTCAATTTATGTTTTTGTCCAAAATTTTCTTTTCATATTAAAAAAAAAAGAGTTGTGAGTTCTCAGATGTGCAGAATCAATTCAAACCAGCAAAAAATCAAAGCAAATCTGGGTAAAAACTAGGCGCTACATTTATACCATACGAAAATACGATAGGAACATAATTCTTTCCGGGTATCCTACAACACCTCTGCTTTTTTGTTTTAATATATTACTCATGTAATCAATATATTGTTCAACATTGATATTGACACAATAATATTGATTGTATCTAATAGACAGTGACAGTGGCAGTGTTATTCGTAGCCTGGTTAGCATTATTAAAGAGTTAATGATTTCTATAAGAAGAACTAAGTGTAGGAAATGAAATTTAAATGGATAAAATTCTGCCTTAGTAAAATGTTTTTGCTGTTTAAATATTCCAATTATAGGACGCCACCAGGTGGTGTAGTGGTGTAGAGGTATTAACTACCTATATGTTTATCTACTTTGTATGTTTATAATGAAAAAAGAAAATTTGTTTTTCGTATAAACGAAATTGATTGGAAAATACATAAGAATGAATATGATTATATTTGACTACTTTGATATATTCTACCTAGAAAATAAATTTAATTTCAACTTTTGAAAGGCGTACAATTTATTTTTATCAAAGCTTATTGTTTATTAATTTTCCTTCAATTTTCATTTCATATGTTCTCAGTACTCCTATACTCGCTCTTGTTTTTCACGATTAAATTTACGATCGTATCAAAATAATTATAAATTTTACAATACTTTAAGGCGATTGGTGCAGTAAAAAAGCTCATTCATATCTGGAAGATGGCTATTGTAATTATCGGTCAACGATGATCCTGCAATAATAACGCGGAAATTATTTTCGAAATTAGTTTTAAAGTGTAATTCTGAACTACCGGCGGAATAACAAAAATTTTAAATTATCAAGAATACTTGAGCTGCCCCTCGAATCGAATATTTATTGTTCCACCTTATGAAAAGATATCTTTTATCTTTATCTTGAAGGTCCTGACAGTGAATCACGAGTACTGCAGGAGCTGCCACAGTGGGGAGGAGAAGTCGACAATGCCTCATTTTCTCTGTCACTGTCATCTCATACCATGAGGAGATGGACTAACTTGGGCCAGTCTCTCTTTGACGACCTTTCCAACCTAAAGTCCTTCAACGTCAAAGCACTTCTGCTGTTCTAAAACAACTCCAAAAAGTTCATGGAGTAGTGACCATGTTTTATAGCCGATGTGCAAATGCAAATGTCGTTATAATTGTTTTTGACTGTATATTACACGATCAACCTTAACAATACTCTGATGTTTTTATGTCAAATACTTCCGGTTTCCGAAAAATATATTTTTGCTTAAAGATTAAATAAAATAAAATGTTATGTTTAAAAATGAAGCAGAAATGACGATGAACAAAATTTTTAGAATTCTCGTATAAACGAGTGTAATTATTTGAATAAAATCAGTTTCTAGAAAATATCATTAAGATAAAATTCCAACATCGCATCGATAGAATATTCTATTCTATACTGTAGCTGTAGATAATGTAGCAACCAACCAGTATCTAGAAGTATTCTAAGAAAACAAGATGCCGACTGACTGAGTGAACGTTTGTAAAATGTGTTAAAAAATTGTGAATTCACTTTCATTCGAAATGAATGATAAACGAAGATAAACTGACTACTCACTTTAACGAAGGACATTTAGAAATTGAGAAAATATATTTAAGGTTCAAATAACACATATTTTCATCATATTGTGTTTTCACATTCTCTCCTTTCTCCTTATTTTCACTCATTCGTGTTCACTGTTTCACTATTTACTGTTATTTTTAAGTGTTTTACAGGATGTCAATTTTACGAAGAATGTTACAAAATAACAATATACAATATAGAAACTACTCTATTTTGCTATTTTTAAACTCCTCTTATTCAATCATGAATCATAAAAACGATTCACTATGTATTTGAAATATATTTATTTGTGCTTTTCGAAATATAAAAATAGTGTTATTTCATTTAAAAAAAAATTTAAACATACACATTTAAATATTTAACTCAGTTAGTTGTTAATTTCATTTATTAAATAAAATAAAATATGATTTTAAATAAATGACCTTCAAATTTTGATTTCATTAAAAATGATATTTTTGTTTGAATGTAAATAATTTTTATATCAAAATACTTAAACTTGCAACAACAAATTTGTTGTTATGTAATTTATACTTATTTTATTCAAATCAACAAATATGTACATTTTATACAGGTAGCATATAACTATTAAACTAATCAGATTTTAAATAAAGAATTAAATATCAATATTAATTAAAAGAACTAATTGTATAAATACCATATTATAATAAAATATGGAATTTGAGATATTCTTTACTCTTATAGAGGCGCAAAAACTTAATTTTTTTTTGCACTGTAAGAAAAGTATATTTTTGCAATGTATCACAAATGGTAAAGCACTAAAACGTAAAAATTTCGAAAAAAATCAATTTATTTTATGATTAAAAATCATTATTTAAAATAATTAGGACCACAAAATCGTGCATTCCACCCCTTGTTTGATATCCCCTCTTCTTTCATGTATGACATTCCCTCCCCTTGTTTTCATTGATTACTCAAACCTTCACCAAGATATAAAAAACTAAAAATGATAGAAATAATATAGGTATATTGTACTCGTGAGTCACCATATGAATAGAATCTATGAAAGTATTCTTAAGCTTCTTTATTATAGGAGCACATACGGGCACCTGCCGCGGGAAAATATTATATTTTTGAGCTTAAAGCAGCAACGCGCGGATACTAGCTAATGTGATTATAATGGAAAGTATCAAAAATGGCTTCTTTTTTACAATTAAAAAGTAAACCTTTAGAATGGAATAATATGGATTTTGTCAAGGAAAGTTCCAAGATTACTTCTGGATTTTGGATAGCTCAATAATTTAATTTTAAGCATTGTTTTTCAGCGTTGCAAATTGTCTTTGGGAGTTTTTCCAAACTTTAAACTCAATATCTGGGAAACGGCGAGCATCCTTATTTGATCCACAAAAATGACGAAAAATTGATTATAAAAAAATGTAACAGATTTTTGCCTGTCAAACTCTTAATTTTAGTTGAGTCGTATTTCGCAATGGAATATTCAAAAAACTCGAATAAGAATGTTTCCCTACAAATGCGCCCGCATGTACTCATCTACAATGTTTTGTTGCGTACAGCTTTTATTATAGACAAAGAATTCTGAAACTATGAGCTTAGGTTCAGCTACTCACAGGACACCGACTGTGAGAACAGACAAATGATTTTAATAATAAATGTCTTCTTTTCTTGAAAAATTTGTATCGTCTCCAAAAATAATCTTTTTTGTTTTTTAATTCTTTTGTATGTCTTTTGTTTAACAAGAATTAATTATTAAAAAATATATATTTTTTAGTATTAGTCGGTATATACAAATAAATAAATTTTAACAAAAATTTTCCCATTCATAACTTATATATTTTAATAATAATAAAATAAAAAATAGGTAATGCTTTGAGTACTAGAAAAACAGCATATGTAATTTGTTCTTTATATACAAATTCGATATTTCTAATTCGACATCAATAAAAGTCAATAAATTATATTTTTATAAATTCAAACTATGTTTCTTTGAAAGTTTTTGACATAAAGCATTGACTGGTCATATAAATATGATTGATGTTTCAAATAAATTTCGATTCAAGCGACATGACTGCTTTGTATTTTAAGATTCTGTAGAAATAAACAATCTAAAATTTGAATCTTTAAAAATATCTATCATTAATTTTAAAGGACTATATAAGTTTCATCGAAATCCTATTTTCTAATTATGATTGTTTAGGATCTTAAATTCACCAAAAATATTTGTTCAAGCTTTGATCCTCTTTATTTTACTTGGGGCATTCACCTAATTTATATTAATATTTTTGTAATCTAAATAGAGTTAACTATCTTAGTATCAATTTTGAAATTAGGTAACTTTTAAGCCTCTTACAAGGCAACATTCTTCAAGACAAATAACAAGGATTAAAGAACATTTTTCTACGGTATCCTAAAGCACGCAGAAGTGTTTTGTACACGATAGGGGGGATTAATGACAAAAGAAAAACCTTTTTCATTTTTGAACCCCATGTGTGACACATAGGGTAGACAAAGTTATTGATGACTATATTCCATTCAAATTCTATTCTAAACAAATTATTTATTACTTTTATTTAGAAATTTCTATATCTAGGAGGAACTAAAAAAACATATAATATCGATTCACTTGACTTTTCTATGCTCATCATATGCACCACTATTTTTATATTCGCAAATATTGTCAAGGATTGCAGAAAATATTGAAGAAAATTTTTACAAACAATGAATGCATGATGTTTTATACAATAACGATGAAAAAGTTAATTGAATCATATTTCTATTGAAGTATTCGAATATTTATCAATAAATATATATAATATTATATTTATATATAATAAACTTGGAAGCTACTCATGTAGCCATCCAACCTCATACCCTCATCCCCTTCACCACACTCGCACTCGAATACAATTCAATGTACATTGTTATTATGTCTAATAATTTCAAAAGTAATTGAATTTAGTCAAATTGAATAAAAGGTAACATACGAATGATATATCTGTCGTTGGAATTTTTGTAGGAAGTTATCGAAGTTGGAGATGGAGTTTGGAGTTTGGAATTGTAACAAACATATCTTTCTTTTTGTCTTCTAGATAAATGGTAGAGCGTACATGCATGTGATCATTTCATGAAAATATATAATAATAAAAACAAAAATATAAAAAAGTTTACTAACTCAATTACAAATATATAAATTTTTATTCAATACAACGAGTACCAATAATACTTATGTTATGTATTTGTATCAATGGATTAAATGGATTAGTTTATGAATTGATTGTCAATAGACTACTCTCTCCTAATCGGCTATCAGTGTAATAATAATATGTCACTAGTATTTAGTTGACAGACGAAGAGAACAGTGAGGTATTGTGACACCATAAACTTAAAATGTTATTATACAAATACAATAAACACAATTCTATTAGAAAGTAGGTTAAATTCGAGGTCCTAAAATGATTTTAACGAGCATAAAAAATAAAACTATTTGAATTGGGTAGTAAAATAGGCAAGAACAGAACAGAACATAATAGAAAGCTCTCTAAAGCTCTAATCATCGTATATTGTACCGTATTTCGTGAATGCGACAAACACGCAAATAAACTTAACAAAAAACTTTAAACCTCCTCTATTTAGAGTTTAGACGACACACAAACAAATTTGTAGTGACATTTTTTATGATGTTTTCGTCCTAAAATATGTTTTACAATTAATACTAGATGTCGTTTACATGTTGACTTGATCACCTAAAACTTACAAGGACCGAGGATTAAGGACACACAAAAAAACACATATTTTACTGTGTTAAATCACAGTGTTTTCATTAGTATTACATTCAAAATGAATGTAAATCAAATATTAAAAATATTATTTTATTTTTGTCTTTTTACAGATAATTATTTAATACCTACACTTTCATTCAATTAAAGTCAACCAACTCAAAAATATAATGTTGACACTGTTTTAACAAAAGCCATATTATACATACATTTATAATATACGAAAATATGATAGGAACACAGTTCCAACCGGGTGTCCCCTGACACCTCTCGTTTTTTTTAAAACTAGATATGGTTGACTGATGAGCTTTTAAAAATTAAGTGGTACGATAATGTCCACTATGATGATCTATGATTGAGTGAGAGTTAATCAAACAGTAAATAAATGTTTCGATTATGAGCGTACTTTTTCTCGGTAAATATTTTTTGGTAAGAATTTAAAAAGAAGAATAAGAATCAGGACTAAAGATAATTGTAAAAGAAAATAAAAAAACAATAAAAGATGAATAAAAATAAAAAATTTGAAATGTAAAAGTATTATAAGTAATGTAAATTGATGAAATGTAATGTTTTGTATTTGTAAGCCCTACGAGCAGAGCAAATGAAATATTATGAATATTAAATATTCGTAATAAATATCAAAATGAAACTGTCCTCACAGACACAAGCAGACGAAGCAGACGAAGAAGACGAAGCAGACGATCTACCATCCACGGTCCATGATCCACAAACTGTAGTAGTAACTGGTTACTGGTAACTGGTAACTGGTAATAGTAGGATAGTATAATGGTAATGGTAATGCGAAACGATGATATTTATGTATTTGGAGGTTATGGTGTTTTGTTGTATCAAATTAATATACTTTTTAGTTGCACACCAGTTTAGTACTGAACAATTCCCAAAGGATGAGAAGGATGAGAAGGATGGAAGGATACACTCTTAACTCAACGTCCTTCATTGTCTCCTGTAGTACGTTGAATTCTATCTTCGTTGTGTTGTGTTGTCTATGTTATATTTTAATGCTCCCTTTAAGTTTCGTTGCCCAATCTATGCACAGGGTGTCAATTTTATTCTGGAACCCATCACAAATTCAGATATTGATATTGAGCTCAAAAATTCTAACAGGTCGCTGTAAATTTGGTTGAAGGTATTTGAAAGAATCCAATATAACATAGCCAAGTTAATTTAATATGGAAGTTTAAATAGACAATTCTATTGCAAAAACTGAAAGACCATACATTAAACATGGAAAAAATTGGTCCCTAACATAACTCTGAATTTTTGTTTTATATTCGACATTTTAGCATTAAAATTGGCTGAGATATGCTACTTTTTTCATGATTTCACCTAAAATTTTAATAATTTTTCACCCATAGCTCGAAAACTATCTTTTCAATCGAACAAATTTTTTGATTGTTCGTGTAAAAATTGAATTATTCAAAAGTATTATTTTGACAAGAACGAAACGCAATATGACTAGGAATTGACACGGGGTAAAATTTGAATGTATAAAAAGGAATTTTACGTGATCGGTATGACTGGCGTCGACGTAAACGGTTGCAGTGCGGTTATATAAAGGCGAATAAATGAAAAACGAAGACGACCATTTTAATTACGTCTATATGTACAAAAAGGAAATCAAATCTTCTAATTTGAACTTTAAATACGCATACAAATTTTAACGTTCAAAAAATAATAATTGAGGATATTGAGGACTGAGACCGACTCAACCGACTGTAACTCACCCCACGTCCAAAATATAAAAATCATTATTATATTATATGAATAACAAATACATAATTTTTACTCCAACTTCCCCCTTTAATGTAGACTAATTTACTATATTAAACGGTCAACAGTAAGAGGTGAGGGTGTTGTTTAAATACGGTCTGTACCCCTAGAACACGATATTTTGTATGTAATACTTGGTTTCCCCTAAAACTTTTGCGCAACTTAATCAGTCACCCTCTTGCATTCAAATGATCATAAATTTGGTTAGTAGGGTTGTTTTCCAGGAATATATTATTTAAGCAAGGGTTCATTTCAACAATTTGGAGTTTTACGACTTTGTTTACCTAGTTCGTATCAAAAGCTGGGTCTCTGGTAAATAAAAAAAAAAGTTCATAAACACTAACTTTAAAATTTTTTTTGGAAAATCAGGTGAAAATATGACGTTAGTGATGATGGTCTGCTGCTCATGGTCTGCTGTTTTTATATTCTGCATGGTATATAATTCTTTCGGAATTGAATGAAGGGGTAGACATTTAAAAAACATTGGAGAACGAGTGATAATTCAAAAAGAAATTTTTTTTTTAAAAGGAAATTAAATAATACATATAAAAAGGAAAAAATCATTTTCTTATATTTGTGTATTTGTGTGTTTTTTTTTTTTTTTTTTGGTTGTTTTCATGTTTTTCATTATGATAAATCGTCTATGAATTTTCCATTTGAAATCAATTCTATAAAAATTTCCATTTGAAATTAATTTAAAAAAGAACAGAAATGAAAAGTACTAATCGTTTGGTATCAATGTTTTGGTCCCCTTCACACTTTTCTAGCTTTTCTAGCTTCCTTTTAATAATTTTGAGAGTTAATTCCTACAACTTGTTTGTTGTTAATTATTTATCGTAGGAATTAGAATATATTTATAATTTTTCCTTGTATTCATAATTTTTCTTCTAAGAAATTGCTTCGGGTTTAATTTACGATAGAGAAAGAGTAGTTTTTAAGATATCGCTCATTTTAAAGCGATTTCATGTTATAAAGAATGTCGCTGTAGCCAACTGTAAGAGTAGGTATACTATTTATGAAAAACATCACATGACCTGCATAATTGTCAATTCCAATTGAATGCGTGTGAATAGTGAACTTATAAAATATTGATTACGTTCTAATAGATATTTGACATTTGTGTCTTGTAACTGTGATTGTGACTGTGACAGGGAACCGGCAGACGGCCCACGACACACGACACACGACACACATGACATGAATGGACCGATCATACAATACCATGACTGAATTTTATCAGAGCGCATCAATCGAGTATAAGCATTTTGATGAATATAATATTGTCCATAAATCGTAATGTATGTCCTCAGTGACATATTGATACCTAGGTACAATATGTTCGTTGTATTGTCTTAGAATATTCGAGTACATTCGAATAGGATCGAGTAGGAGGGAGTAGGTCTGAAAGGATGGGTGGTTGGTTGGTGGCTTCTATTGAGCCTGCATACATCATACATATCGTACAAAATTCATAGCGTAGGAGCTGCGTTAGCTTTGCGAAGTCCCTCTGAGATAAAAAAAATAACACACACATTTTTCTAAAAATCGAATATGGCCTTATAATTTTTCAAGAATTGTTATTTCAAAAACTAATCGTTTAGAGAAAATAATCACAAGAGTATTTTTTTGCTTAGAACTGACTAAATATTTTTTATTTTGAAAAAATTCAAATTTTTTAATTTGCGGACAAAATTTTTTAATTTACATATATATTTATATAAATTTTAACGATGGTCATTTTTGACATCAAGTAAGTAAGTTCGAATAACATTTGAAGAAATTTTGCCAAAATTCCACTATCAGTACAAAAGCAATAGCTGCATTTCCTTCGGCAATTCGCTAATATTGTAGAGGACAGGACAATCAAAACATAATCCTTGAATCAGTAGCAATGCTTAAATTGCTTGTTTGAACTTACAGAGGATAACTTAGTTTATGTGTAATGTGTAGTCGTATTATTATACTAACGTATTATTCGATGAATACTAAATTTAAAGCCGGATTATTCGATTATCAGTTTTAGTACATGCTGTATTGTTTTCAATTCAACTTATTATTATTATATAAACCAAATCACCACTTCCACTCCACCAAGGGCTCCATCACTAACATAATATTTATCAATCTATACATAGTATTTCTACAATTAACTCTAATAAAGCTAATTGTTTGTTTTCATTCGTTTTGGTTTATTTTAAAGAAATGGCTTATGGGAAATTATAATTACATGTGATTGGAAATATTTATCTTAAATTAAGTACAGTACAGTACAGTACAGGATGTATAGCTTCAAATTTCACATACTTACGAGTTACTGATTTGGATGTGAAAACATCAAAATTCTGTATTTACTGAGAACATATCTCTATAAAAAAATTGCGCTTTTATTGAGTGCATGCTTTTTATTCTTGTAACGAACTGTGCTCTGTGCACACTTCACTTGCTATTCATCTTATTTACTTATTTATTTACATATTTATGTATATTCCTTCCAATTGAAAATTTACAGTTAAACTTGTTGTAACACATCGTCGGATTTTGGGGTCGTTTTAAATAGTTGTAAAATAGTTTGGTTTTACTTCCCCACCAGCAAACAAATTAAGGAACATAATTTCAAAAATCAGCATATTCTTATCGCAGCGTTCCTGGTTTCGTTTCGATATAATAGTTTGAACACATAAATGAACGATACAAATGATACAAAATGTAATTATTTATTTAATTTTCATAAAACATAGTGTAGTGTAGTGTAGATATAAAAAAAAGCAATAAAATGCACAGTCATTTGTGGAAAATTATTTACTAGAAATAATTATCAATGAAAAAAATATATATAAAAATAAAAATAAAAATAAAATTGAAAAAGAATAAAAAGCATTCACATTGTTTTACAGAACATCAAAGTGAAATCCATGTTGCATTTTATTATAAATTGAATAGAAATCGATTCGAATTGTCGATATATACGATATAGGAATACGATATAATTATAATTCATTGATAATAAATAAGTAGTTTTAGTGAAAATTTATAATAATTTTCTTTTTATTCTTTTATTCTGTTTATGTGTTTGTGTTATGTACAAGATGTTTCACGATTTCGCACCTTCAATGTAAACATCCGAAAAAAAAATATACCCAACTTTGGATTTATACCTATTATTTATCTCTAACCCCCTTGCCCATCGCTCGCTCGGCGACTGGAAGGATTTTCAAATGGTAACGTCCTCAATAAGAGTTTTTTTGAGGATTTAACGACCTCACTTCTCAAACAATATCTCATTTGTTTGGCGTAACAAACTTGTTCACCAGAAATCTACTTAAACTAAACTTAAGTGTGGCAGTTATTGAAATAAATACCACGATACTCGAAATAAAATGTGGTATTTTTGTAAGAGTCTGTATATGTTCAGTTAGTTGTATTGTTTTTTATGTTCGTTGTATATGTTCGTAGTTCGTACGAGTTCGTGTAAGTGTGTGTTTGTTACATAAACAGCTTGGCTTACTGCACTTTGAATCGAGCAACTACACTATAACTACTACTGACTATAACTACAGCACAGGGTTGCACAAAATGACAACGCTATGACAAAACGCTTGATATAATGGGTGCATTGTTGGTCCATTGATTTCTATCGTTTGTTCCATTTTATGTATATCCCAGCCACCCACTATTACCCACTTTCTCATTTGATCCTACCCTACATAGACATAGACATAGACATAGACATATCTATAAATTACAATGCTAATCCGATTTTAGTCAAATACTAGTTAACGCCTACAAAAACTCTTCAAAATTCAATATATTTTATTCAATTTTCCAACTATTTCTCTACGAGTAGATATTAATAAAACAAGTTTTTGTTTTTATCAACACTTTCTGTTGGAAAATATTTTTATATGCGAAATATTTTTATACCATTTTTGTTTAGCTAAAATCGGTTATTAACTGTGATAAAATATACCACTTCACTACAGAACAGAACAGAACACAACTAAAACTGAACCGAACGAACCGTTCTAACAGTACAGTAATCTATTTGAAATCGTATGTATATAGTATATACGATTCTGTTACGCAGTGATCGATCTCTTATCATGGATTATGGATTCGATATGTTTGGCTTTGTTTTTGAAGTACACATTGGAAACTTAGAATCCATTCACCTGACTATTTTTGGTGGTAACTTTAGAAACCTTCTCTATTATTTAAATGAAATACTATTTCAATGAAACACTATTTCCTTCTTAATGGTAAAATGTTTCCCAAGACTCCTTAATTTAAAACTTTTTTGATTCGAAGGCCTTATTTTGAAAACCATAAATCTAAGCGAATGGGGATTACGGCACAATGCCTATGTTTCATAAATCGTATACACCGAAAGCTATCGTTTATTTTACTTTGCCAAAGATATGTAAAATTTCATAACGAATATTGAAGAACAAACATTCAGATCTCTGCGTGTGTGAATGCAAAATTTTCTTATCCATTGAAAATTGAAGCTTTCATGTTTGATAAAGCTGTTTTTGATGAAGTATAATAGATCAATGTGTACATGTATAAAGGTACATATATCAGTTAAAACGCGCTCGGCCTACTTACTGATACATACATAATATAGTCGGCTAAATTCGAAATATCAGTCGCAGTCTACAGCTCAAAATATACGCTACTAAAATTGTAGTACCAAATCAGATTCTTTGTTTTAATGTCCTTCAAAATAGTTTACCAAACAAAAATAATGGTTTCATTGCTTCAAAAATATTCATAGAAAAACGAAAATTATCTCAAAACAAAATTTTTCTTGATTTTTCCCGTGATGACGCAAATTAAGACAAATCTTTAGTGTCCATTTTCTCCAAAATAAAATAAGACATTTAGTTGAAAATTTGTAGGTAGCTTCAACTAATTCTATTATGAAAGATTCTCGAAGAAAACTTCTAGAAAATTAGGAAGGTATCGAAATAATTGTGTGGACAAAACAAATATAGTAGAGTATTATGATTGTAACAGAAACAACTATTTACAGTATAAGACCGCATTAAAAAAAATACTCCATTTCACTACAAGCTTACATACTCTTACGGGGCATATAATCCAAAACTTTTTGTATATTAGTATTGTAGCGGACCAACATCCTCAACGACAGTATTGAAACATAATTAGCCGGAAATAAAAATGAGAGATTGCGAAAATTTGCGACAAATAAAAAAATAAAATTTCGCATGTTTACGAGTATATAGATAGGTAGTTTAGTTTAGTATATGAATAGAACTTGTTGCTATGACATAATTAAAAGGAAGCTAGATTCGAACAATATTATAAAACGTATACGAATAAAATAAGAACGAACGGCTTTGGACTACAACGGGCTACCGCTAGGCTACAACAAATACATTACTCAGGGTTGAGTATTTTATAGTAGTGAATTTCATAATTATTTTATTTACCAAAATAATTTATAACATAGAAAATCTATTTTCACAAAGTTTCCACCATAAAATTTATTTTTATCAAAGCCTCACACCACTCCCGTATATAGTATACAATATCAATATAGAAGCATGTATAAAAACTAGAAATAATACCAAAATAAATAACTTGAACAGCCCTGCATACACGTGACTTATATGTGGAACAAGGATATACACTCTTTTCAAATAAAGTAAATACACTGGTGAAAACGGGTAACAAGTAACGTGTAACGGGTAACGGGTATGTATATCAAGAGTTATGTAACTACTCGAAACAATTTAGTTCACAATACATCCAAACACTATGATACGTACAGTTATTTACTTTTTAGTCAAAATTTATTGTTTGCATCCCGAAAATTGTAATGCAATCTTATATTTACAAGTGGAAAAACCCCCTTAAAAAACAAGATAATCGGAAAATATTTTTATAAAAATCATTTGATAATTGGATCCTAAAAATAATAAAAATCTTGTTGAAAATTCGATCAGATTAATGGTTTTCAAAATAAGGCCGTATAATGCCTTCTAATCAAAAAACTTTCAAATTAAGGATGTTACTGATGCTATTACCACGAAAACAATATACGAGATGTTATTTTCGATAAGATTTTCGTTAATTTTAGCTTCAAAATTATCCAAAAATATAATTTTTATTGTATTCGACGGTCAAACAAATTTTCGAATTTTTTCAATTTTTTAAAAGAATAAGGGCAAAGCCAAATGTAGCGTTTTTATTAAGGTAAAAAGATTTGTGGATCTGCCACAAACATACATACATTTTTATTTAAGACTAGCTGTATTGCTCAGCAGCGGGGAGACGTAGTCTGAGTAAGTTGGTATGCTTCCAAAACAAATGTTTTGGTTTCTGTGTGCATTTTTTTGAATGAAAAGTTATTGGTCTGGCATATATAGATTTTATTGACAACTTATTTCTACATGTATGTGTGTATGTATGTATTAAAATGTTTTATTAAATTTTCGGAGTTACAGAGTTATTATGGGGTACATTTCGAGAACAAATAAAACAATAAAGTGGAAATCGGTGATCGAGTGAGACGGGTGGCATGGCGTAGTGCGGTAAGACGCGGTGAGTTAGGGAGAAGCATTCAATGAAGTTTCTCATATTTTTTGTATCAATATAAATAATCGTTATTAACATGAAAATGAAGTTTATTTTCAATTCAATAAACAACAACTCAAGATAATCACATTTTCATTTTTATATTCGCTTCCATTACTACGGATACGGAACAACTATTTATTTTCATATAAACTTAGTACGGCCCCACAACCAATGCTTATTCTACCTTCTTCTAGAATGTTTAATCCCGGTAATTTAATCCTCTTCAAGTATGCTCAATAAAATATATTAAATCGAAGCAGTACCGGATTTGTATTTGCATCGGGGCATACCTTTAATTTGTTATCAAACCTATTTCAAACTATTTGCAAACATTATTGAAGAACTGCCTAGATCCTTCTTGGTCTATTTGATTTTACCTCCCAACCAGCAAACAAACGTGCGATATGGAACATAATTCCAAGCAACGTTGTATGTTGGTCTTGTAAAACCTGTTGATATTTTTTAGAAAATTTTTACGAGGTATAAACGAGTTATGAACGATTTTCTAAACAGTAATTAAATATGCTCTAAAATCCAAATATGTTGAAATATTTCCAAACTATGCAAAATACGAAAATTTTTTTGCACATTTATTCCGAAATCAGTAAATGTAGGATATTTAAAGAAGTGCGTCTATTAGGTTTTGTTGTGCAAAAGCTCTTTTTGGTTTGAAGAATTTGATTTAGCTTGTTAAAATCAAAACAAATCTTTGTATATTTAGACTACACATAATACTCGGCACGCGCACCGAGTGCTGTGAACGTATCAACCAGGAATGTTAATATATACATTACACACCTAGATACAATACAAATAACTGTTGTAGTTGGAAAATATACTTTTGTAACAATTGTGGTGGTTTTTCCTCATTTCCCATGAGAAAGAAAAAACATATTTTTCATGTGTGTGTACGTTTATCTAGATTTTGAGATTTATTTAAACATAGTTGCCATCAATATTGGATTGGAAAGAATTGTATTGGTTTGGTTCCTATGATTAAAGTACCTACGACCTACGACCTACGACCTACGTTGATGGTTGATCATTTTCCTTGCGTAAATGTTGAGGACAGCACATAAAAACTATTCTTACTGCACATAAATATGAAATTTACGATGACATTTTGACATCATATAGAGCAGATTATCTTTAAGAATGAATCGTAGTCCTACATATTATATATAACAACATTACACAGTCGAAATCAGTTATTGCGACATCGCATCGCTTCGAACGACCAATCGATTTTTATGACTAGTTGCCAAGATACTTAGATCTGATGGGTTTCTTTTGTAAAAAACAATGACATTAAGTTTGGAATCTAACTGAACTGTGGATTACAAAAATAAGACATGATTCCCACGGAAACGAAACGTATAAAAATGTAAACTTAGGATTGCTGTGGAAAAGCATTTCATTTCAGAATGAACAATCTAATCGCTCCGGGGCGTTATCACAATTGCTAGTGATTATTATATAACGAGGATGTCATTTGATGACTGTTTCACTCCGTCAAAAAATGAAAGCCAGCTTTAAAAGCAAAGGTTAGAAGACCCCAATCTGACCAATTCCGCTTTGAACGATTAGACCTCCATTTTCCTTCAGAGAATGATGCTTTTTAGCGTTCCAGGTTAAATGAATACCTTCTAGTGTGACATGTCTGTGAGATAACTTCTAGATTGATAAAAGTACACATATAACAGCTTTCGAATGTAATGTCTTCAAATTCGTTCTAATAGATTTTCACTGTACTTATTACACTACGTATATATGTATTTATTTGATATAAGAACAATGTAGGGTTGTCGTTTGTCGTTTGTCGGCTGTCGGCTGTCGGTTACACAGTAAAATGCTGTTTCGAACGAACACGATATATTGCAAAAAGTAGTTACTGCTTACTGCTTACCGCTTGCTGACTACTTCTCTACACAATTGAAACACGCACGCCTCAAATGCAAAACAGTTTATTGCTTTTTCTAAATATGATTTTATTCTGAAAAAAATCATATTTCAATGGCTTTTAAATATATAGTCTGATTTTATAAACATACAAACGTTAAGAAATACACACGTTAAGCTAAAAATTTTATTATCACGCTGAAAATTTAGTAATGTGTAAGTAAGAGAATTTTTTTTCAATTGCTTGAATCTCATTAACAGTAACATTTCTCTCTGGTATGTGCGTAATGACGACATTCATCGTAGTCTCGAATTGTCCACAATACGCGGTTTAGTGGAAGTTACTTGACTTGAAAGGCACCCAAACGTTGAAGTATCAATCTCTTAGACAATAGTAATAGAGTAAATAGATTAAATAGTCAAAGTGTACTACAATTAAAATTTAGATTTACGTAAATGGTTTTAATTATAGTTGACATACTATAAATTCGATTAGGTGACCACCAGTGGGTAGTTACCATTCAAGATCTCTATACAGCAAACCTTTTTATAGTTCCTTTAGGAACTGGTAATTGAATATTAGGAGAAAAAAAAATTAACAGAGAGCTTTAGAAAAAACGCTAAAATTAATCCAAGTTTCGATTGCTGTTTTCTAAAATTTAACGATTTTTCAGCACAATTATCTTGAGCGAACCTCTAATCTGGTGCGCATGCATGTATAGTAAAAACACGCTTTCTAATCAATATTACTTGGGTCTACACACTCATACAAACATTTTGAGCTGGATCCCATAAAAAAGCATAATGTTCTTTAGAATTGCAACCATAAATACTTTATTTCCTACAATATAAGTTGACTTTGGTTATTTTGAAACACTTATGTTGATTTATGTGTAGAGATGTGTTAGGTAGATAGAGAAGGATGCTGATCGAACTTATCCTCAGGTAGCTAGGTAGGTAGATAGAGGTTCGTACGGATTGATGTTATTTTTAGATGTTAAATAACTTTTGATTCATTTGTTATTTGATCAAATAAGAGGTATTGTTTCGTTTTAACTATACTTACATTATATACACACACACACATACATACATTTAAATTCCTCGCATCCTCAATAAGCGACTGAGATACTATAGTTGAAGATCACATGAAAGCTTTTCATCTTATAACACACAGTTTTTACAACAGTCATTTAAAACATATTATTCGACCAAACCTCCCACGTAAAATTCAATAAAAAACTTTGCATAATAAGGTGAGTATTCTACTATGTTTGAAAAACTAATTCAAAATGTTGATTTTCCTAATAAAAAGCCACAAAAAATTATATTCTGACAAAATTAACACGTTTTCTTGCCATAAAATTTAATTAAATTTTAAACCTATTTTATTCTTTCAAAAACGCTGTCATAAATTTTGGTGATGTAATATTGGTAAGAACAACAGTCATTACTTCAAAACATTTCGAATCAGTAATTCTCCCTATCAGCATAGCGTAACTCGTACCATAATCCACTTCTATGTATGTAGATTCTGGGTCTCTTTTTCTGCGTTTCTAATATTTATATCATTAATAAAATGTGCTATTTGTTTCAAAAATTCATCACAATCATTCCTTTTTTTACTACACATTAGCTAATGTAATCAGAGCATACTTTTTTTGCAAACAAAATCATTTTCATGTTTTAATTTCAAATCATTTTCAAATAGTTTTAGAAATATTTATAATCATAGTTTTTTAGGGCAGAAAAAGCTCAAAATTTGTCTAGGAAAAAGCTCAAATTCCATTATACCAAACATTTATCTTGTTTGCAGAATGAGAGGTAAAAAAGCAAAAATCCAAGATGAATGTAGTATTTCTCTTAAGAGTTGCTTGCTATATGCTACAGTTCCAGCTCAGCTCAGTGAGTGGAGTGTTATGTACATGTGTATGTGATTTACTATCTATTCAATTCATACACAGTACACGCATTTTCTTCGTGAGATAATGGAAAAACGTCTAGAGTACTATTCTCTCTGATTACGTTCAAAGAGTTTTTCTTTAATGTGTTTTCTCGTTTTTTTTCTCTTGAAATGTATTTGAATAATATAATATCTAAAACATTCATGTAAAGATTGTAATTTTTATTATTCGTGGATCACATAAAAATCTTTATGGTTGGAGTGGGAAGGAGGAGCAAAAGAGGGAGAGGATGAGGAATGGGAAGATGAAGTGCCTACAATATTGTTAACATCTTTTATAAATGTTATTTTTGAAAAAAAGATTAAATCAAATTAATTTGGTGAAATAAATGATGGGTTGATTTCACTTCAGAAAAATAGGATTTAAAACTGAATTATGAATACTCCATAATTATAGCTTCAAGAAAATTGTAATATATTACGAATTTTGGACAAAAAAATGTAAATTGACAGATTTTAAATTATTTTCAAAATATTCTAAAAAATACATGGCCAACTGTATCGATTAAAAAAACTACAAAGTGTTTGTAAAATGAGTACTTAGTGTATTTACTACACAAACAATTACAGAAAGATTTTAACGAAAGTAAAAAACAATTATTAAATTGTTTGATAATTGCTGTACTATACCGTTTTTTTTCTAAATACTTTTATTCTTTCGAATTTTTGATGACTAGTATATAATTAAAGATACTTTCTTTCTAGAATTAAGTGAGTGTTAATGTTAGAAATACTTGTTAAGAAAATTGTAGAAATACTTCTTCGATAAAATTTCGTTTATAAGGAAAAAACGTTAAGGTACAAAGTTTTTAAGATATCTCGTGGTAAGCAAAATATCTTCGGAGTATTCGTTTTATCGAATGACCTGACTTTTTTAATTTTCAGGTTTCAAATTACATTATGAACGGACTATTACTCGATTTTTTAAAATTTTAAAGTTGATACAAAAAAATAATGTTAATCATCAGTTGATAAAGTAATTTTACTCAAAAACTAACAAAATTGAATTCGTTTGCACTATTAAAAAAGTAAAGTAGATATAACAGCTTTAATTGTGACGTGATATTTCGGAACAATTTGATACTATATCTCGGAAACTGATAAATGATTAATAAAACTTCAACTTTTATATTTGTTGGCTTTACGCTGTGCTATAAAAATTAAAAAGAGAGATGACGTAGAGTTTGGAACCCTTGTAATTGTGTTGTTGCTGCACACTTGATCGATTCATATTCATTTATAAAAGTTAAATGTTATTTACTTTAAAGGTATCATGTTCCTGTACATGTTCATGTTTCGGATTCAGTTCTTTTTATTTTGTTTAAGCAACTAGACGTTTGTTAAATCAACTGAGAATTATTTTAATAATTGAAGTAGATATTTCAAGAGCTTTTTTTTTATATACCTACTAAAAAAGAGATGATACTGAGCTTTTGTTATAGCTAGCAGCTAGCAGCTAGCTGTATAAATAGTGGGTAGAGAGGAGAGGATGTACATGTATACATATTTGACCCTTGTAATTTTATTTTGAACATTTTATCCAGTCAATGATAATCAAATACGTAAGTGAAAGAATATGTCAAAATAGGGATGACGCTTAACTTTAATAACAAAAAACAAGGTCTTAAAAAAGTGAATTTTATATAGAGGGTGAATTGTTTGTTATAATACAAGTAAGCAAGTTTTATTCACTCTTTTCGAGTTTAAATAGATGTTATTTCACAATCATAAATCACTAAAAGAACTCATTCAATAGACGAAGAAACAAAGCACTAAAAATGATCAAATTACGAAAAATTTGAGCAGTAACTCGAATTTGAAAGTAATTATCGGCTGCTAAGGGTAAACGGCAAGTTTTGACCAAATATTTAAAAAGTATGATCCAAAATTAGTTTGATTACATATTTGATCGATCCCAATTGGATTAAGTTTGCGTGTGGTGGAGCAAAATCAAATTTCTTTGAATTTTTATGACGCCATAAAGTTTATAAAAACAATTTTTTAGTTATTTTGACCAAATGAATTTTTTTTTCTCTCCGTTCACCTCTGATACATTGAATGAGTATATATTTTCGGAGAAAATAAGATTAAAAAAGAATACTATTAGCCTAGGACTGTTTAACATTACATAACACACAGCATCAGCATCAGCATCAGCATCAGCATCAGCATGAAGTTACGAATAGGATTCATTTCAATGAATGGATGCGATAAGTACTTTTTCTATTTGTACTGATACTGACTGTACGCTGTGGAATACACAGTGGAGTATTTATACCAAATTTTCGGACAAAATATAATGCAGGGATTTTTATGCTCAAAATTGATTCAAAAGACTATTTAGATGCAAAAGCTACTTCTATTTATCAATAATTTAAAAAAATTTCTACAAATTCGTCTTCAAACCGAATTATTTTATATTCTTCTTTAATTTTTTTTTGCTTCTGAGCCACTTGTTTTCTTACCTATGCTTGCTTTTGTTTCCAAGTAATGTGATTTTGGAATTATTAGTTATAAATTTTCACTGAAAAACTGTTTACTCCTTTTTGTGACTTTGATTTAAGCTATCTTAATCCTTATGTTATAAATAATCCTTCTGTTAGTCTTAAAAGAAAAGGCGCAAGTTCGCGCAAGATTTTTTTTCCATAACCATGTTATAGAATATTTAAACTTTGCCCTGTTACAAAAAATTTGCCGGGAAAAAAGGGTCACATAAACAAAAAAACTTGGAATAAATACTAAAACTAATAAATAAAGCACAAACCTTCGTCTTCAGTCCTAACTTAATTGCACGGACAAACACAATAAACGTAAATTGAATGACACGGTAAATCGAGAGTAACAACAATAATAACATGCAACTGTAAGAGCAGGTAGATTACGGCTTACAAAACAGAAGGGTGTGACTTGTTTGTGATGGAGTGGTTATCTAACTACACTAACAAACAACTTTCAATGCTAAACAAAAGAGTTGAGTTTTATGACTTTTTTCCGGAAATTTGGTATAAATACTCCACTGTGCGCTGTACAACTGTACAACTATGAACTATATGAACTGGTACAGTGGTACTATGTACTATGTACTGTAATGACTAGTCAGTACTCAGTACTCCAATAGTGTAGTAATGTAGTCTATACATTATGTATGCTTTGGTATATCATTATATATTTTTGTATTTTTGATAAATTGAATTTGATAAAAAATGTTAATTGAATTATGCGATTAAATTTAATAGAATTCTATTTTTCATAGTAATTTTCATTTGCATATTAAAAACACACATACACACACTCTGACTCACTGTTATATTGTTTTTTACTATAATAATTTTTTTTTTAAATAATATAACATTAATTTTGATAAATTAAAATGATTGCAATTTAGTAAAATGATGTTTGTTTTGGTTTGTTTATCCGTACACAAGTATTTTTATTATATTTTATGATTTTTGTAAAGTAGAACGCATATCATTTTATAATTTATTAGCTGCGAAAATAATAAATTCTTTGTAAAAATACATACAAAAAATATGTGCTAATTAAAGATTATCACATTGCAATGCAGTTCTTGATAATTTCATTGTTTGTTAATTCTATGAAAAACTATTAATTCATTTTCAATCTATTTATTTAAGCAGATTACGGGAGAGTACGTATAATTGGTATTGATCCCTTAAAGTTAATTAGTTCAATTTCACAGCCAACCAAATAGCTGCACAAGATTTTGTAACGGCAATTTTTTGATATAATTATATGGAGTTTCTTTCGCAAAGGGCTCGCTTCTGACTTTATAAACTAATATCGGGTCGGAAAAATGATAAAACTTAATACACGGAGAGAATTTTATGATAAATACTATCTACTACTTGGATAAATGCGATCCAAGTATTGTAAAAACTGGCGAACTGATATCGGTAATTGCAAAAACTATTATAATTGTTCGCTGTACCTCTGAGGAATCTGTGGAATTGAATAACCACGTTAATAATTTCAATTTACAAATTATGAAATTATAATTATATATACTATAATGAATTAAAAAATTCAAAAAAAAAAAGCATAGTTATTCCACAGTCTTATTTTAATTAAAGTGGCTGAATATACAAGAAACAGGCTGTATTAAGGAATAAACAGAATCTGAATGTATCCATTTTTCATATATTTTCATATCATTTTTAACCCAAACATTTTTTTTTATAACTTCATCAGATTTATCTAAATTAGATTAATAAAAAAAAAACAAAATGCCTGAGGCATCAACCTACAAACACCCGACAATGTACATTCAATTCGATTTTGTAAAAAAATTTTCAATTTAATTTGATCTTTAAGATATTTAATAAAAAAAAAAGAAGAAAAAAACATTTTCTTTTTATGAAAATGAAAATCATTTGTGGAGATTAAAATATGTAGAAAATTAAGTTGTATTTTTGATTGAGATCAAAGTGGTGGAATGAGATGGAATGGGCGGTTAACAATTCTTTTTTTTCTGTGGATATCACGTTCGCTACCCTCACAGTCACAGTCACTTACCAAACCATTCAATACTTGTATTAAACAGAGCCGTCTTTAGATAATCGACGATAATCTCAAACAATTTGGTTACAAAAATATAAAATTTATAGAAAACTAGAAAAAAGAGATTTCGTTTTTCTTATCAATTATTAAAAATTTTTCACCGTTATCAACCCTGTGGTTCTGAGCTATTTCGATTTACAATATAATCATCGTCAGTAAGAATAAACTACAAAAATATAAGTCAGCTCACATGAAACACGTACAATGTGTACCAGCTTGGAGATAATTTGATTCATTTTCGAAAAATAATCTTTTTTTGAAGAAACATTGATACTTAGTGAGAAAATATAAACTGAAACACAATCAAATCAAGAATAAGCTCTACAGTTTTTAAATTTATAAAAACTCTTGGTAAAGGCGGTCCTGCACTCAGACTAACCATTCAATGTTTGTATTTTACTGATAAGAGATATTTTCTCGTATCATTGGTTGCCTTTTAAAGCCGTTTCAATTTTCTTTCATAAATAAATGGTGGAATTTAACTTCACATCACAAAATAGTTTTTCCGCACAATTAGTACGAATTTCTTCAATTGCGAAGAATTTTGAACGATTCGTTCAACGAAGTAAAGTGGAAAATAATATATATTCGTCTTTCACTTTGTCCGTCTTGGCGACAGAAAATTTTCATGAATCTGTTTTAGTTTTAATTGAGATATTTACAAAAATCATCGTCAGACTAGTTCTTAAATTTTTAACGTAAAGCACGAAATTTAATTTATAAAAGTAAAAGTTTTTACTCTTTAATTTAGTAGTCAACCCAATATGTGCGTACATTATCTTCATTTGGCTTGATCAAGATATTTATTATGACATAACATAAAATTTCCTTGTTTTTACTTTAAATAATCTCTATTTTGTTTGACTTCTTCTGATAACTCAAAGTTCATTTTTTTAATGAAAAACATAAACTTTGCACAAAAAATTTGATAGATTATAAATTATTTTCAAAATTCATGGCAAGCTGAATCGATTAAATAAGCTTTAATTTCCTAGATAACACATCGTCGGATTTTGGAGTCGTTTCAAATAGTTGCATATTTTTGGTTTTACCTCCCAATCAGCAAACAAATTATAACTTGCGATAAAGAACATAGTTCTAAAAATTGTCGTAAGTTTAACAACGGGTCTCTTTTTGTTTTGATCTAGAAAATGAAGGATAAAAGGCCACAATAAATCATTGTCTGTCTAAACTGTATAGGTATGTAATGTAATGTATATATACTACATACATGTATGTAGGTAGGTAGGTAGGTAGCTATGTTCGTATGTTCGTATGTTCGTATGTTCGTACACACATAATTGATTGATCAATAACTGATAAAGTTCTCTATATATTATTGATAAGGACATATTTATTGTATATTGATAAACGTAAATAATCGTTAAATCGTTGAAATTGTGTATTCGTAAACGAAAACGAGCTATAAATGTAATATGTATTAGAGAAGTGTATACACGTGATATGCCTACAAAAAACACCATAACACTCACACGACGTCTATGTCTATGTAACAATCATTTGGTGTTGTTCCTCCATTTTTATTATATCAACAGGATAATTCACATCATATTTCGTATTTTAAAAAAGTACAAAATTTATATGAATATATATTCCAACAAAGTACAATTTTATTTTCCATCAATTAAATGCATGACTTTGAACTAAACTCAATTTTTTCATAGAAGTAATGATTTTGTTTATTTAACTTCAGTGATTTTGTATCAATGAATTCCTAGTTTAAATTCAATTGTAAATACAAACATTTAGCTGTACTTGTTCCAATCATTAATAAATTGTTTCAAAGTACATATTTTTACTTTATTACAAAATGAAACGGTCAACTTCGGGAGGAGGTTGTCATTATTTTAATTTTTTTCAGTGTAGTGTTGCCAGTGAAAAACAATTTTAGATATTTTAGAACCATTCCAGTTCAAGTTTGTGTGCGGAGGTAAAAAATGTTATAAATATGATGCTATAAGCTGAAGAATGATGTTGAAACAGACTATATAAACGAATAGACAGACAGACAGACAGACAGACAGATAGACATAGAGATATACATATTTTGAAATAGTTATGTATATCTGTTGTCAGATATTTTACATATTTCCGTTGCGGCCTATCTAATAGTTCATTTAGTGGCCGTGACGTTTTGAAGACTGAAACACAAACACTGATACTAGAAAACACATACGATGCTCACAGCTCACAGCTCACGGCTCACAGCTCAAGCTGAAGGTTCTACACTTCATAACGAACACAAAAATACACATATTACATAATATAAGCAGCCTTAAATAATATATATCCATTCCATTATCCATATCCATTGAGCATGTTACAAGGGACATACACTGAACACATACGATCTAAAGAAATGGTGGGAGTTGGAGTGGGGGCTTGTAGTTAGTAGTTGGTAGTTGGTAGTGAGAGTTGTATTTGAGGTAAACAGAACAGAACAGAACAGAAGAGCTATTATTTATTTGAATCGCGTTTTCTCGACATCTACAAGTCTATCAAATGATTTATTTTCTAACAATCTGATTTTAAGATATCAGCAACTTTTTCCCTTCTATTTTACTTTCATATATTTTAATGTATTTCATTTTTGTTTACATATTTTTATATTTTTATACGTTCTTAGTTCGTTTTCTGTCTCTGTTTCATACCTTCCAACATTCAAACATTCGACTTGCATGTTTTTTTTATACCTCTCTCATTTCTTTAATTGTTAAACAATATAATTTTCAACAATTAAAATCCAAATCGGTTATTACGACCCATTAGTAAGATAAAAATATAATTACAAACAGTCCACGGTTTTCAATACTATAAATCCGGATTCCAGTGTCTGTAACCGCCCTTGTTTTGGGATGCCTTCAAGATACTGATAAGTAAACAGTAAATTAAATAAAAAAATGCGTATTTATGTGTATAAGTGATTGTGATGTATGAACACAAGAGATAGATTTAACTGTAAAGTGTACGTGTTTGTTTACATTATTTATAAATTATTATATTTATTATTACTAAAGAAGTAAAACTTTTTATGTGTGTACCTATGTATGTTTTTTTTAAATGGTTCTCTTAGGTGACCACGAGTTTTACACATTTCTTGATTTTAAATGGATGAGTATAAATATATATATTTTGTCGGTGTCGGTATAAAAATAAATAGCCTTATAATTTTCACACTTTTCATTTAAAATGATATTTTTGGTAATAATTAGGATAAGAAGGATATTGCGGTGGTTTTGTTTTTGTCAAATTTAAAATGATAATAAAAGTTTGTTCAAATTATATTTAAATTGAGCATCATTTTTGTTGAATTTATTTTGATAAAGTAAAGGTTTGTTTGAAGGTACAATTTATTTATTATTGTATTGTTGGTATGTGCCACTGTACCAACTGTACTGTGCTGTGACTGTGACTGTGTCATAGTATGTGTGTCACACATCGCACCCTATCAAAACAATATAAAATAATTTACACAAATAGGTACATTCTCCATCCATTATACCTTTAATCCTAAATCAAATATTGTTTTAAGGCGAATGTGTGTTCAGATTCAGTTCTCTGTTCTGTTCTGTTCTATGTAATCAACGCTCACTAATATTATTATTTAATATACAGAATAACAGTACAGAGTACAGTCAACACTGTCTTGTCTTGTTTTTCGTTGTTCTTACAACCTACAAATTAAAATCTAAAACCTAAAACCTACAACTCCTACTCTTAAGTCTTAGTATTCCCTCGTTGACGCGTTCAAGTTGTCTACGAGTTCATTTTATTTCATTCAGTTGCATCGATCACAAACCATTGTAGTATTTCTTTGTACTATAGAAACGATTGCGGTTAACCTCTCAATTTTGATTATTCGTTTAAATATCAACATAATATAATCATTTTGAAATAAATCCCAAACATGGTTTGTTTAATAATTTAATTCCTTTGACACCAAGTTTTCAATTTTACCAGGCTTTTATGCTTTGATCGATATTCTTAAAATATAACTTTAAAATGGCTCCGAACAAGAGCAAATAGAACAAGACCTATACAGTATTATGATTCGGTTATATAATCAGAATAATTGCATTATCTTCCTAAAATTTTGAGATGTAAACCTAAGAAATGAAATGACTAAAAGTTTGTATAAAATTTATTGTAATAAGACAGTGAATAGAAATGTAAATTTATGAAACACAAAGGTCGTTAAAATAATAAATTGTAAATTGTAAGTGGTCACTGTTTGCGTGAAACTCACAAATAAATAGACATTTTGGCACTGATTACCAACAATTTAACATGCTCACTTAAATATATATTATTTGATTAAATTCTTTATTTTGTTTTTAAAATCAACTTTTATGGATGTATAGGATTGCCAAAAATAAAACACAATTCTGTCAAGAGTGTCACAGAGTAGTCCAGACCAGTACATTCCAATTACAATGATTCTTTTATTAGGATGCAATAACGCTTATTGAACAGCAAACTCCAGTGGTTTTATGTTAGAGAAAGCTAAGAAAATTGCAAAATCGAGACCCAGTTGACCAATGATGCTCATTTACGAAGACGACCTCAATTTTACCGTCCTGAGAACACTTTGAAAATTTCAGCTTTATCCCTTTTTTCGTTTTTGAGTTATTGTGTTGACAGGCAGACGGCCAGACAACCGAAAATGGACTAATTAGATGATTTTATGAAAGCCTAAATTAAAACTTTGTTAGTAGCATCAATATTTTTAAACTCTAGTTACAAACTTAGGAGTAAACTTAGTATACCTTGATATATTTCACATATACATGGCATAAAAAGTTAAAATTGAAAGTGAATAGAATAAAATGAATGATAGGCATTGAAAACGATGATCTTATTATTTTTTTTTTTTTGTACAAAATTAGTTGATACGATAACAATATTGAATAAATTAGATTGTTAAATATCGTTAAACTCCCCCACAGTAACCATCAAACAGCACAAACACCCTCAAACCACAAGCAACGCAATACTTCACTTGTTACATCCCAGTCGCTCTGCTACACTGATACATTGGTGTACAACCGCACACGATTTTCTTTCAAGCATTTTTCGCACACACAGGTTTAAACTTATATTTTTTAATGAAAATGATAAACGATGAACGATGAATAATAACAGGGCCGTCCTCACCACATTTTTTAATGTAAGACAGTTGCTGATATAAACTTCTTCTTCTCAAAGGATGTTTCAGTTGTTAGATCAATGAATTCATTAAATATCATTTTAAGCCATTTGAAACATGGTACATGAACGTGAATTTTTTGGAGAGAGTTGAATTGGAGAGAAATTCCTCAAGAAAGTTTTTTATAAGAATTCCTTCAATCTGCCTGTTTGAGTTTTATATTCTTGATATAATTATGAGCGCTGGGTATGTTTGTCCAAACACAATTAATATTATTGAGCCAAGAAACACGATGCACTTTTGTTCTTAGACCTTGGGCTCCAAATAACTTAAGACAGTTCTGTAAATAACAAATAGTAAATAATGTTCAAATGGATTTGTGTATTGAGGACGCTGTGCTGTCGTCAAGATTCGTATCCGTATCCGTGTTAGTGAATATCTGTATTCAATTACTGTAAAAAGTTGTGCGCTTCTTATTAAATTTGTTTCTTGTCAATTTTTTTTCCTTTGATCTCAATTATTTTTTTCTTGTAAATATTTCCAATTATTACTCAAATATTTTCCTCTTTTGCGTGAAAAATATGTTAATAAAATGTTTTGATTTATTTTTTTATTATATTTCTATATTCTATTCTCTTAAATATGTGCTGTGCATTCATTCAATGTATTTAATACCAAAATTCAATGGTTTAAGTGAGTAAGTCAGCCCATACACATGCGGTATTTATGCACAAATACTCCATGTTTATTCATGTATTCATTCATACATTTATTTAATATCCATACCATAACACTACAACACTACAAACAGCAAACAGACAAATGTTCGCTACAATACTCGTGAAATTTAATCTAGAAAGTTCAATAGACCTTAATTGGTTATTTTATTCAAAAAATTGCATTTCATTTTCACAAATTTTGAACCAATAAAGATCAGGTAACTTTAAATCGCTACAATTTTAGGGGTCGTTTTAAATTGTTGCACATTTTTTGGTTTTACCTCCCAACTTACTTATAAATAATAAATTTTCAATAATTTATCGAAACTTTAAATAAGCTGAATATGAGATTGGGTGAGAACAAAACAAGATTGAGGGAGTGAAAGTGATTTTGTTGTATGAAGTAGGTAAAGTGTATATGACAGATGAGATGTGGATTTTGGATGTAGTTTAAGTAAGTGCGACAATGCGTACGAAGATATTTATTATAAAATAACTTGTCCTTGTTACGTTACGTAACATACAGTGTTACGTCTCCAGTGTTCAAAGTAATCTAAGGAATTATAGTTTTGAGTACATTTGGGAATTCCTGATATTCTGTTTTGAAATTGAAAAAGTTATATGTGTACATATTTGTAATACCATGAACTGAAAACGGAAGCATACTATTTCATACCACCTTACACATCAACACCCCTCATCTACCTGTTCCCATTCCACCTTCACCACTACTACCATCTAGAGTCAGAGTCAGAGTCAGAGTCTACAATACATCTCATTCCCCTCCCTCTGGTACCACCCTTGTAACTCACTCCTCCTAACCAAAATGTTTATAAAATCACAAACAAAACAAAACACATATATACTAAATACATTACTGTGGTTATTACACCATTGTTTTCTAAAGCCTGTTCCACATCAACAAAAACATATGAGAGATTCAATCATATAATATATATAATATATATATATATATAGATAGATAATTGTTTTTCTTTTTTTTTTTCTTCTTTAATATGAATTTCTTTCGCATGGAGTCACGCACGTACGCACGTATACATTTCACGTTACGAAATGTTTATTTTTCTTAAAGGAAAACAATAATTAAAATGATTTTTCGTTTGTGAGTTTCATTTTATCTCATAAATCGAAATAAATCAACAACCAATTCAATGAGTTTTATTTTTACAGGTCCGGATTTATAGTATATCTGTTTGTAATTTTCCTACATATAGTTTATTATGTATTCTTCGATTCATAAATAATTCATTTTTCGAAGATCATGTAAGATTAAATATAGCATTAGAATTCTTTGTAGACAATTATTTCATTTTAAATTGGGCTCCTGACTTTTACGTTAACTTGTATAAAAAAGGGATTCTTTCAACAACTTATAAACCTTTTTTTGCCTAAGGCATGATGAGAAGACTTACTTTTTGTAAAAATGTGCCATCATAAAAAATATACATTTTTATAATTAATAATAATTAGGTTGCATATAAACAGGGCTTTAGAATGATACAAAATAGAAAATACGTATTTTTCTGCACCGTTTGATGCGTCATAACGAATTTATTCAAACAATGTTTATAAAAAAAAAAACTTTTTAAAAAATTTATCCATTTTGATTAGATAAATGCGACACAGAAGAGTGAAGCCAACAACGGAATGAGTACACTTTTTGTGTGATGTAAAACACACAGTCACAGTCACAGACACAACCAGAGTCACATGTTTGTACAGACACAGGACAGACCTAAATACGTAGTTCGCTACGTTTTTTTTATATTATTTTATTTTTTTCAAAATGTGTACTGTTTGTTTTAAAAATAGTCATAGTCAAAAACTGTGTGAGTGTCTCTCTAATATATTTTAGATAAAAATATATAAAATGTAATTTTCTATTTTACAAAATATTTATAAAAAAAATAGTCTGCAAATTATTCCACAAAGCCTTACAATTCTTACTGTGCATTTAATTATGAAACTAAACCAATTTTTTTCACCTTTTTTATTTGTATTTTATTGAGCATTTATTAAGAGGTAGACTCCGTTTTTTCTTTCTTAGACCACCAAAATTCGTCTTTTACTACACAGACTAGTCTATATGTATTTTAAGATTAGGTGAAGTTAGTGAACAATAAAATCATGGCTGGCCCTATCATAAATTACAAAGTACTTACATTTATAACATATTTCTATATTTAACGTGGTCAGTATGAGTTAGTCATTAGTACAAGTGACTCCGAGGGGAAAATGAAAGTCCTGTTGTCAAAAGATTTAGGAACTCCTAACAATCCAATCCTTTGATGTTCCCCAATATTGAAAAAGATACATTGTTATTGCTAACCAATAACTATAAACTGCCATGATTACAATAGCTTGTATTTAAAATATTTTTTTTTTGTAAAAATGAGAATAGTAAGCTTAAAATAAAACATATGTTTTTCAAATAAATTTTTTGAGCGTGTTGAAGCACACTCTTTTTTAATTGCTAAAAATTTAAATGCGAGTTAGAGTTGGAGTGGAGTGGAGTGGAGTGGAGTGATTAATTGTTTTTAAAATACTTATTATCATTTCAAATCGTTTACATCTATTAATTATGCTATTCGTATTTCATTTCACATGAATCATTTGTACATTTTTATTACAAATATATTTATTTCATTTCATTTTAGTTTAGTTTTAGTTTACCTATTGTGCACAGTTCAAACTAAAGCATAACTGTGTCTGAAACTCGATGTGATAACAATAATGTATCGAAATATTGAGTAGCAAATAAAATGCCTTAATAATAAAATATAGTTACAAATACTGACTAAACAATTAATTCATTGTTCGTTGTAGTCGGGTATGGTGGTATGGTGTACGGAGTACTGAGTAGGCATTGGAGCGCGACCGGATGGATACATAATTATAAAATCAGTGTTCTTTAAAAACACAAAATAAATAAGCCTTTAAGGATATCAACAACTAGAACCGATTTCATTTGTGAAAATCCCCTCAAGAAACATAAAATATATAAATAATTATACTGGACATATTATTTAATTGGATACAACATTATAGGCTAGGCTAAAGGGTCTTTCAATAAGAATGTTACTTTTTTAAATTTTCATCACTAACAACAATTGAACAATTGAACGTATCGTAAAAGAATTTGACAATTTCAACATACTGTTTGCATAAAAAGACTTTCAATGTCTATGGGGCCGTTTATTAATTACGTAAGCACAATTTTGACGATTTTGATCACCCTCACTCCCCTTGTAACCATAAAAGTTACACTAAAACTTACAGTTTAACGTAAATTAAAGATTTTTAATCTTTAGAATTAGTACTGTGTATACATTATTTATAATATTAAATTTGATCTCATAACGTAAGACTGGGTTTGAAACCCCCTCCCCTCACATCAGCACATAGCAAGAATTCTAAAACACCCCCGTCCTCCAAATTGCTTACGTAATTAATGAATAGCTTTTATGCTTCAAAATAATGTACAATTTACTTTGATACCTTCAATTGTTTTGTTTTTATTCAAAATTTAAAAAGTATCACTCTTATTGAAAAACCTTATGCAATGAGTGTAGGTAGTGTAAGTACTTTGTTTGGTTTGAGATGGGACAGAGGACAGAGGGTTCAGGGTTCAGGGTACAGACAGAAGACAGAAGACAGGAAGAACGATATAGGTTCTGTTCTGTTAATAGTTAAGTTTGAAAAATATTTACATAATATTGTTTAGATCAACATTTATTTAAAACTTACTCAATAGGTATTATTATTTATTTCAATTTTGATATTTCACACACACATATGTAAATCGAACCATTAGTGACTCTTAGTGGGCTAAGTATGTTCTATGCTCTAACAAATCACTCCTTTGCAGAGCTGTAGTAATGTACGCCATGATTTGCCAGAATGCCATGAGCATTCTGTTATGTATAAATGTGTAGCTTATGTAGAATCGTTTAAAATTTGTTTAATAAATTTAAACAGAAAAGAAAAATACATTTGATATGAGGAATTTACAAGATCTAAATTCAATCCAAATATATTCTGAACCCAATATCCTGTCTATAAAACCATCAATCCATCAATAAATATGCGATGGTTGTTCAACCATTATTAAAATCAGTCATGTATTACAGCCTTAATATTTTTAAACTAATCAATTGATTTTTAATCAAAATTACGTTATTTTAAGCCTTATAAACAATATAGGGCGTTAAATGCGAGGGTTAACTGAACCAAAGATGCTCGGGGCACTCACATGCAATATCATAAAAATCAAAACACCAATATCAATTAGTTACCATCAATTTCACTGATCAACACAAATTTTGTCACAGATACATGAGTTTATTTTTTGAAAGGTTTTTGACGTGCTAAATAAAGAGTGCAATATTGCTTCATCACGTCTCATAATCGAGAAATTTGCACCTTCATGCGGGAAAAACTTTTTCAACTAAATTCGAAGTAATGTTTCGTTGGTGAATAATTTTGTTCTCACACAAAAATATACGCAAGCAGAAAATACCAGCCATTCTCTTTCAAAAACGATTTTGAATTTATCCAGAATCTTTTTCCAGGAAATAGAATAAATAGGTAATATTTAAGTAGAATTCATTAATTACACCTAAATATTGATATTAGTATTAGTATTAGTACAATATGTAGTTTAACTTTAATAAAAATTATATGATTTTTTCGAAGAGCAAAAAGGATTCAAAACTATTTGAAAGTGTTACGGAATTTCGAATATAACCGAAAAACGGAATCATCCGTAGTAAAGAAGGCAATCTAAAACACCAAATATTACATGAGAAGGAGGGAGGCTAGGTTGTCCAAAAAAATTACTTGAATGTCGCTCCAACCGGTTTTCACTGCACGATCGCAGCCGAAGCGTACCGTATAGTTCGATAAGTATAATGTAGGTAATACATGATGTGAATTTTCACATTTGTTATTTGTCTTAAAACTTTAATAAATTTGTAAATATTATTTTAATAATTTTATATTTATATTATCCATATACATGTACACATCAGCACACACAGTTTAGCTCAGCACTGCATATAGTGCATGGGCGTTCCCACGATTTTTACAAGAATGGAGTTGGAGTTTAACACAGTGATTAGTTGTCAAAAAATCATAATTATAGAATCATAGACCATCACATTATAATCACTAGTATATTTTCAGATATTCCAAATACATAATTCTTATATCCCTACTATCTGTATTTATAAAAATAAATTGCTGTGCGTTAGTCTCGCTAAAACTCAAAAACGGCTGGACCGATTTTCAAAAATTTTTTTGTTGTTGTGTTCGCTATAGTTCAGGGATGATTTAGAAAAAAAACTTATTACTGTGTGTCCGAAACAGTAATGAATCGTAATTGAAATGAAAAGGACAATTTCGGAATAATTAGATTCAATGCGGAATAATTTCAGAGACTGAACGGAATGAAAATGTTGGCTCTACAGTCAGATTCATAAAATATCTAGAAAATTACTCCTTAAATGGTTAAATAAACACGATTTTTGTAATTTTTGGGTCAAAATTACCTTATAAACTTAGTTTTATCGAAATCGGAAACAAAAACTTTTTTTACACTTTTTGAAATTTGTAAAAATCGAAAAAATCATAAAAAATTCAAAAAAACACAATTTTTGTAATTTTTGGTTGGGTTGGGTTGGGTTGGGTTGGGTTAGGTTGGGTTAGGTTGGGTTAGGTTGGGTTAGGTTGGGTTAGATTGGGTTAGGTTGGGTTGGGTTGGGTTGAGTTGAGTTGAGTGTGGGTGTGGGTGTGGATGTGGGTGTGGATGTGGGTGTGGGTGTGGGTGTGGGTGTGGGTGTGGGTGTGGGTGTGGTTGTGGGTGTGGGTGTGGTTGTGGGTGTGGGTGTGGGTGTGGGTGTGTATGTGGGTTTGGGTGTGGGTGTGGGTGTGGGTGTGGGTGTGGGTTGAGTTTGGTTTTTTTTCTTCAATTTTGTTGGATTTGAAGTCAAAGATGTTTGTGTGATTTGAATGAAACTCAACAATCATATAGTTCATACATCAGAAAAACATATGCGCTATAATTTATAATACTTCAGGTCAAATTTCAGGATTAAATGGTTTAAAGTTAGAGTACACCGATTACTTCGGGTTAGACGGTATTAATTTTATTTTAAATTGGAGCTCCCTATCTAAACCCTTTGATGTATTTGACGACTGGACTTACATTTTTCCGACTATTACCGAAGGAAGCATTAAATTGGCTTCTAGTAACATCCGTCTTTCGACGGAATTCCTTCGTTCTGCCTCCGTGTTTAGGCGCCCATGTACAGCTATCTATTATTTTTCATTTATTTTAGTTTTCATTCGCTATCTTTATCCATCTGCTCCTATTTGTAAATACAAATCACTTAGTGTTCTATTTGATTTATTGTATAATCATGCTGATTGATATTTGTGTAGGGTGTAGGGAGAAGTAGAAGGGGTAATGGTTGGAGGGGGAGGCAGCTAGTTATTATTCATTGAATAATGTTTGTTTGTGGTAAGGTATTTTAAGTACTGATTACATGTGAATTAATTACGTTCATCTAGATGATACTAGACGATCAACTTAATTGTCTAAGTACTTTGTAAATACTGTACTAATATTCATAATTAATAACTAATACAGTTATTTGTATTTTCAATCTTGTATTTTGTTCATTTTTTTGGAATCTTGTTGAATAAGTAAAAAATGTAGACAGAAGAAAAAAGATCTTACAAAATTGAACATGTGCAAAAACCAGTAAAAAAATCAAAGCAAATCTGAGTAAAAAAGTGAACCTTACATTTATAATATACGAAGATACGATAGGAACATAGTTTCAACCGAGTTACCCATCACAACTATCTTTTTTTTTAAACGTACTTAAAATAAATATGTCCATGAACAGAATATACGACAGGACTGAACCCGTGTATCGTGTATCGTGTATCGTGTATCGTGTACAGTTGTGTATTTCGTTTCGATTGAATATTTGAAATGTAAATGTAAAATTGAAAACGTGATAGAGGAATAAAAATCGATTTTCACCTACAAACACATTCTACGTACAAACGTACAAACGTATAAACGTACAAACGTACATATGTGTTGTGTATACAAAAGCGAAATAAAATAATATTTTGATAATAAATTTTGAATAAATGGTTAAAATAATAACTACGAATCGTAGTGTATAGAAGGATGTAAAAGCTTCACCACCCACATGCCAGAGCTGGAGCTGGAGCTAGAGCCGAATACATAACTACAACTACAGCTTCAGCTACAGCTACAGCCTACAACAACTAACTTAACTAACTGAAACTGAACGTGATGCGGTGATGCAGGGCAGAGGCCAGAAGGATGCGGGATATAGTGGTCTACATTGTAAATGTATGCATTGTATGTATATGTATTATTTTTATTTGAAAATGAAAAAAAAAAAAAAAAAAAAAAAACGGATTCTTGTAACAATTTATGTGTAGTAAAATGCAAATGAAGTAGCTTGCTAGTAATGTAGTCGTAGTCGCAGTCGGTTGGAACTCTGGTGGAGTAAATCTCATAGGAATAAGAAATAAGGACACTTAAACAGAAAAAAATTACATTGTATTTTTATTTGAAGTTATTATAATTGTTTCGCTTGTAATTTTGAATAGATAATACTCTCAGAACTAGGCTATATCATGTTATGTATATAATTGTGGTCCGTACCTCAAATACCTTCACCCCCATAACTCAAACAAACTCTTATCGTTTAAATCAATCAATAAACCCTCTATCCTGAACTTGTCCCTGTTTTGAAGTGTTTGTTTTCCTCTTTTAGAGGATATCTCTAAGTTCAGTGTCCTTTTTGGCAAAGGACTCCTCTAACATATTCCATTGTGTTGTATCTCTAGCAACCCTTTTCCAATAAGGACCCGCTATGAGCTTCAATTCATTTTCCCATCTCTTAAATTGTCTTTCCTGTTTCGTGTTTCCATCTCTGGGATATTAGTCTGTCCCCATTTTACTTAACTTTTCCTGAGTACTCCTTATCTTGCCTTCTGTCCATCTCCATTCTAGTTGGTCTATCTTCGTAAATACATCCATAACTCTTGCCTTGGCTCTTATGAAGGTGTTTCGTTTCCTGTCTTGTTTCTTGATGCCGATCATGTATTTTTATCAACACAACTAGCTTCATTTATAGTGTTAAACAATTTTAGCTTACTTCAACATGTATAGTCCGCAAGTGTAGTTTCCATGACACCCTGTGCGTGTGCATCATAAAAATCCCCACTTTCATTATTTTTTCATAACGTCAAAACACCTAAAAAAGTATCCATATGATCTTCTTCATAGGAGAATGTATGAATTTCTTAGAATGTAGTTTGCGTTCACACTTAACAGATTTTATATGATATGAGAATAATATCAGAATCAGAATCAGAATCAGAATCAGAGGGTAAAAACTAAACTAAGTTAGTTTATGTGTAGTTAACAGTTAACAGAGTTTTCGTTATCGTATATAAAACTTAATCTCAACTTTTGAGTTGAGAGTGTGTAATGTTTTTTTATTAATTTTGATAACTTATGAATAACAAGCTTAACATCACTTTTATGATTTCATTCAAAATTATGCTTCTTTGTTTTTGTTAAGGGAATGCTTGTGGAGATGGCTGGGTGTCTGCCTTAAAACCCCCCTTAAGTTTTTCTCAAGAACATTTTTGATTGTTAAATAGTCAAAAACACCAAATGTAATGAAATCGACATGATAACCATGGCAACACCCTTTTAAAACTATTTCTAGTTTTCCATTTCGAGATGTTTACTTACATGTTTACATCTCCATTGTTAAATCCTTAACAAATTTAATACAAACTTTTTAAGTGACTTTTTTTTCTTTTAATTAATGGAAAATTCAATGACTGTATTTTCTTTTTTTTCTTTTTTTTTGAAAATTAAATGATGTTATATTATAATATTTTTTAAATGGTTCATGTTAAATAATTATACAAAGTTTTTCTAGTGAAAAACATTTTTTTTTCAACAAAACTTTTCTTTTAAATTATGTATCTGAAGAACAGCGTTTGTATCATTTTATTTATTAAAGATTAAATAAAAAATTTTTTCTCCAAGTGAGTGAGATAGATACAGAGATACAGATAGACAGACACTGTTTTATATACTTGAATTTTTTATTAAAAACAAACTTTAATGAAAATTTGTTTTATTCAGTTTAAGTCTGCATGTAATTAGCAACTACAAATTGTATTATCAACAACAAAAAAACCTTTAACATTTTTATGGAATTTATTTTCCAAGAAATTTTACTTTTCTTATATCGTAACGTAATTGTGTGTGCTGTTTCCCAGTAATTTTCTCTTGTTTGTTACGATACGATAATGAAAAACAAATTCATACTGATGTCGACTATTATCATAAATAAAAATTCCAATTATTGTCAAACACTTTACATTTTTTGCACATCATTTTACAGGGTGAGCCATTTTAATCTATGCATCTGAATATCTCGCCAAACGCACCATTTATTAAAAAATGACCTTGACAAAAATTGTAGAGTTTGATGGCGGATATCATCTTCTCACGTCAGATTGCTCCTAGTTCTTCGGGTTTCTTTAATATCCAATTTAGATTCTAAGCGGTAGGAGATAGAATAAAACTTTAAATTAAAAAGTTGATTCTCATAAAGAAAACTAACAATTTTTCTTTCAAACGTTTTTTTCGATAAATGTGATCTTTCCGAGGAAATTAGACTAAAACATATGTCACTATTGTATTTAATAAAAATTAATTTTTCTAATTGCGAATTTTAGATTGTTTAATAGACAAACAAGTGAAAACAAACAATTGACTGAGTTAATTGGTGAAATATCATGTATAGACAGTGTTGATTACACTGTCACTTGACACATACATACATGTCACACATAAATAACTGATGTATCAAAAAAATGATCTTTAAAACTAAAATGAATAAAAAATAGAAAGAGTTAGATGGACGGGGCGGTGTGTGCTTGGATTAATAAACAACAAAGATAGATTTGAATGGATTTGTAAATGTAAAAACAATCTAAATTGAAATCTATTAGAACAACAGAGTCCGACTTAGGGATTACACTTTTGTGAATGTAAAAGTCATTGTGGTTGTCCTGTGACTGTGACTGTGACTATGACATAAAATCTGTTGACTAGTGACTAGTCGATTGATATTGGTACCAATACCAATACCAATACTGATATTGATAATGGTATAGTTTCGTTATGGAAACCTTTTGTATGTTGACATGAATGCAATGAATTTTCATTTCAAACGGGTAGAGTTATTATTGTCCAGCTTCAGATATATTTATAAACACAACACATATAATAGTTTAGCTCTATGGCTCACTCAACTTTCAAACTCAATGATTAGCTGGAACATTGGCACACTGACACACACTCACTTTGATCACTATAAACTTCTTTGACTTTGTCCTGTTTTCATAAAAAATATATTTACTTATAGAGTCAAAACCGATTATAACGACATTGTAGCAATATAAGTATTTTTTAGTGAATTGTCGAAGAAAATGGACCTTTTGTTTTTGAGCTCATGGTGGAATTTTGGAAAAAATTTTTCAAATGTTTATCAATCTTACCTATTATATGTCAAAAATGACCATAATGAAAGGCTCATGAGAGATTAACAGTTTCGCTACAAGAAGTTTCCAGCAGCTTTTCTTACAAGAAGTTTTCAGTTTTGCACTTACAAGGACAAAGTACTGATTGATACAACCCAACATTATTTATCAGTTTTGATTTTTTATCAAATTATTTTTTAAAGAATATTGTTGATGATGTATTTATTGTTCAATGTGTTTGAAAATAATTTATTGGAAATATGAAAATAATAATGGTAATCTGATCTGATTTGATCAGATACAAAGCATGGTAATGGCTGGTGATGGTTGGTAATGGTTGGTAATGGTAATGGTAATAGTAATAATATCAAAATAAAATAAATAATTGAGTTCACTAATCCATCACCATATCAAAACTCCATTGAATGTATGAAAAATAATTTATTGTTAATTGAATTAAAATCAATTATTAATTGATTAGTCATATTCAAATCAATACCTACCGGACGTTTACTTTATTAGGTAACGGATGTTTATTTTATACCACATGAACCAACTAACATGCCAGCCAGCTATCCATAAAACAACCGATTCAATCAGCAGATTTTTATACCAATTCTGTTGATAAATGTCTCTCAAATGGTTACTAAGCCAACAATTGGGTCTTAGATTCGTAGGACCCACCTTGAAAATTGAAAACTGTTAGAGCAACATTTTAAATGTAAAAGGGTTAAAGATATCAAAGCAAGACACCTGTAAGTATTTAGTGTTTTGAACGTTTGAGTATTTTGTTGAAATCTTTAAAAAAATCAGTATTTATAAAAGATACGTTATACGTACGTAATCGATTTATGTATTTTCTTATTGGATGAACGATAATAAATGCAATTTGTTAGAAATAATATTAAACGTAGCTGTAGATAAAAAGATAACGAACGATGCAATGAATGTTGAATGTAATGTGCAGTGGTTTGACTACATAGATCAGACTACATGTACTATGTGAGCTAGTAACGCTACAACGCTACGCTACGCTACGCTAGAGCGCTAGAACGAGCGACGAGTGGCCATCAACGAACGCTATGAACATCAACTATTTGTTTTAAATAAATTAGTTTAGAATATTTATAATTGTGGGCTCATAGACATACAAGTTGCTAATAGTGAATATAGTGAATAGTGAATAGTGATATGTTTACGATCATAATAATTCAAGATTGACCTAATTTTTTAAACATACCGCCACGCCACGGCACGCCACGCCATCCATGCTATACCTACTCACTATTCACTACTGAATACTGAATACTGAATACCGATGTAATACTTGATTTAAAGCTCGTCTTCATCTATAAAAGCTCCTGTTTTTATCATATTTAATTTCCTTTCCTTACTTATTTATTTATTTATTTTACTATTTAATGTTAGATTATTATATATTCTAGTATTCTAGAACAGCAGAGCAGCAACCAATGCGTCTGTCTAGATTCTTTTCATTTTAATGACATTCCGTTATTTTGTTCACTACAGCTTTGTAATAAAAATAATGGCTTCATTTGTACAAAAAGGCTCAAATAACATTTTATTCTCATTATATGAATTCGACGAAAATTTAACCAACAGTTCTCGATTAACAGTTTAGTTTTCAAAATCATTCCCTGACAACCTGAGTTCCAAGCCTAACAGAAAAAATATACGAAATTTTATTAAAGTATTTTCTTGGAAACATTTTTTTTCTTTAACAAATTCGGGACAAAACTTTAGTTTTGATTTTCTACAGCAACGACAAGATAAAAGGTATTTTATAAGAATCTTCGATTAGTGAGTGTCTTGATTTTAATTTCATACGAAACCTATCTGGCAATATGAAACGGGTCAAAGAGGACGAATTATTTGATGATTAATAACTAGTTGAAGGTAATTTAAACAATTAACTCAGTTAGCTATTATCTTCAATTGTAAAACATATAAAAACAATACAAAAATATTTACCTGTAAAAAGAATAAAATTAAAAAAAGAACAAGATAAGTAAAATTAGGTATGTAAGGATTTTGTTGTGAATATTTGAAATAAATTTTGTACAAATTCTGTTATTTAGTAACAAACAAGCTGGCTGGCTGCCTGCAATACTTATTTATTTCATGTATTTCAATAATTTTTCATAATAATATAGCTCGGTAGGTAGAAGCTCGCTCGAACAGCGAACTAGTAGAAAACGTTTGTATTTTCATTTTCATATTTATATGTTGTGTTGGTTCGATTCAAATTCACATTGTTTTTGTAAACTGTAGTTAGGAGGTACTGTTATGTTTCATTTTACATTCTAAATGAATCGAATCGTATACTTATTACCTACTTGTTATTTAAACTATGCAAGAAGTTATTCTCTCTTGTTGTCCGTAGCTCTACGATACAATACAGATATGATACAACACGACACGACAACGACAACGACACGACATGTTTGATGCACACACATATGCGACAAAGTAATAACTTATTGTGTCCAAATCTACCACGATACACGATATTGGACAATTTTAATACAAAAAACATACTTGTGAAACTTCTAGTGAATAAAAGTTGTTCTTAAACGTCGGCCGTGAAATGTCATGAAAATAATATGAGGGACCTTAAAACGACGAAAATGTGCTTCAAGATACATTTCAAAGTTATTTTCTTCCAAAAATTTATTTCACGAAGATAATTAAATCATGTGAGAGTGCGTGAGGGCCTGGGAAACAACTTAGAATGCTGTTGTTGTAAACTATTTTACCACAACAACATTTTATCAATTGTCTAGAAGGCCCTCATGCGTTTTCACATAATCCAATAATTCATGTGAAATAAATTTTTATAAGTATATGTAAATCTGTGATATTTAAATTAACCATAAATTAAACTTGTCACCAGTGAGAGGACCTAATTATTATATTTTTTTTTTAAGAAATTCGCTAATACATTTTCAATTTTTATTTAAAACAATGATAGGCTAATAACTTCATAGATAGATTAACAAAAAAAAAATAGAATTTGTTGATGTGATGATATTTTTTGAAGGTAGCATAATTATATGAAATGAGTATGAATGAATGTTATTTAGTGGAGTGCAGTGGGTTGGATGGTTTGATGGTTATAGGTAATGTCACTCACTCAGTAGAATGAAACATAATTAAATTATTTGATAATTAAATTTTGGTAGATAATTAAAAAAATTAAAATAAAACAGCATCGCATTCATATAAATATATATCTATATATATATATATATATATATATATATATATATATATATATATATATATATATATATATATATATATATATATATAAATATATATATATATATTATATATTAATATAATAAAATCATAAAACAGTGTGATTAATAAATATAATACACAACCATATCGGTTATGTACGTACAATAGTACGATGCGATAGTAAGGTACCTATGTTTGGTGTTGGTCCAGTGTTCAATATTCAATGTACGTACACTGTACAGTGTTCAGTGTACAGTGTTCAATGTTGGTTGGTCTACTAAAACTACATGTATTACACCTACAGCTACAGCTACACCAATAATATATTTTAATAATATACATTATATTATATATCATTATATTATATTATATTATTTTATTTTAATTAATTTTATTTTATTTATTATTATTGCATGATAAATTGTAATGCATTGTTTTTTTTTTTTTTTTAAAACTAAAATTTATACTCAAACCAATTAATGAGAATAAAAAAGGCCATTAGCTGTGAAATTAAATGCAGACTAAATATATCAAGATTGCTAAGCTATAAACGACTTTTGGTTACTATGCTGACATTTACCTGGATATGGAAATTTTTGCAAACAAGGCATGTCTTGCTTTATTTTCTAAGTAAGCCCCCCAAAAAAGAGAGGTGTCCTGGGACACCCAGTAGGAACTATGTTCCTATCGTTCCTCGTATATGATAAATGTAACGTTTTTTTTTGGCACTCAGATTTCCTTTGATTTTCAAAATTTTTGTTTTGTTTTGTTTGCTATAGTTCAGGAATGGTTTAGAAAAAAAACCATTTTCATTTTAAAAATTGATTACCTTTTGTTTCGGACAGTTTCTTAAAAAACTAATGTAATAAAATGAATAACAAATATCTTGGGTCTTTGTCCAACTTATTACTGTGTGTCCGAAACAGTAATGAATCGTAATTGAAATGAAAAGGACAATTTCGGAATAATTAGATTCAATGCGGAATAATTTCAGAGACTGAACGGAATGAAAATGTTGGCTCTACAGTCAGATTCATAAAATATCTCGAAAAATACTCATTTAATGGTCAAATAAACACGATTTTTGTAATTTTCGGGTCAAAATTACCTTATAAACTTAGTTTTATCGAAATCGGAAACAAAAACTTTTTTTACACTTTTTGCAATTTGTAAAAATCGAAAAAATCATAAAAAATTCAAAAAAACACAATTTTTGTAATTTTTGGTTGGGTTAGGTTGGGTTAGGTTGGGTTGGGTTGGGTTGGGTTAGGCTGGGTTAGATTGGGTTAGGCTGGGTTAGATTGGGTTAGGTTGGGTTAGGCTGGGTTAGGTTGGGTTAGGCTGGGTTAGGTTGGGTTGGGTTGGGTTGGGTTGGGTGTGGGAGTGGGAGTGGGAGTGGGAGTGGATGTGGATGTGGGTGTGGGTGTGGGTTTTTTTTCAATTTTATCGATCTGTGCATTGGTAATTCTTAAAATTTAAAGTATTAATTTAAGAAGTCAAATATTTGTTTTATTTTTTAAAGAATTAAATATTAAAGCTACTTTAACTCTATACTTTATGAATTAATTGTAATATTAGTTTAAAAAGGATAGACTTTTAATTTAGTAGTCAACCTAATATGGGCGTACATTAACTTCATTTGGCTTGATCAAGATATTTATTATGACATAACATAAAATTCCCGTGTTCTTACTTTAAATTATCTATTATGTTTGACTTCTTCTGATAACTCACAACTCAATTTTGAAATAAAATACATAAAAATACCAATTTCTATTTATTTAGAGTTTGAACTTCTAAGCATTTGGATTTTTGTGGATGGACTAGACTTCCTACTTTCTACCTATTCTAATTATTAAATCACAACAATCAAATTTTTCGATGAAAAAGATGAATATTTATTCTGTGTGTTTATCTTTATAATAACTCATAAATATTAAAGATGGTACTGAATGTTGATGTGTGGACTGTGGATGGATTTGATAATTGTTGACGCGCATAATGAAACCAGCGATGAAATAATGAATATTTACAAAAGAATTGAATAATTAACAAAGGTTTTGTGGTTTTGTGTTGAATTGATATGAGTTGAATACTGGAATACTTGTGTCTTGTGGTAGGTACTGTAACTGTAGGAGGTGCTAGTGCTAGTGCTAGTGCTACCTGTGAGTCACTGTACCCACAGTACACAGTACAAACCTTACCTCCGAATAGTACCTACCATCATATCGACATAGTAATAGTAATAGTAATCCTATACTATACACTAGGTATATTAATATCGAGTCCTGTGGGATACAAGTGGTTAAGACGGATAGATAGGACCATATTATTGTACTTTGTTACATCGCATCGCATCGTATCCTATAAACTTTGAGTTCATCATCTCTCATCTGATGAGCAGAGCAGAGCAGAGCAGAGCATGAGTCTTAGAAGGTTGTTGCTGTACTGTACTGTACTGCTAGTGCTTCATGATTACTACTTCATATGGGTCGATGCCATCCATGTAAGACTACTGCATTGCATTATTTTAAAAGCAGTAATGGGTCACCATCAATGATTTTCTAATTATAATTTAATTAAAACTATGTTCTTTATCGCACCTTGCACGTAATAATTTATTTGCTGGTTGGAAGGTAAAACTAAAAAACTGTGTAACAATTTAAAATGTCCCCAAAATCCGACGATGTGTTGCCTAGGAAACTAAAGCTTTTTTCATCGATTCAGCTTGCTATGAATTTTGAAAATAATTTACAATCTGCCAATTTATATTTTTTGTCTAAAGTTTATGTTTTTCATTAAAAAAAATTAGTTGTGAGTTATCAGAAGTTAAACATAATAGAGATAAGTTAAAATAAAAACAAGGAAATTTTATGTTTTGTTATAATAAATATCTTGATCAAGCCTAATGAAGGTAATTTACGCACATAATGGATTGACTATTAAATCAGAATTATGTCTTTTTTAAACTAATATTACAATTACTTCATAAAGTATAGAGTTAAAATAGATTCAACATTTAATTCATTTAATAAAGTATTAATTAATATTTTATTAAATGACATCTATGACCCCAATATTTGTTATTATGCTAAGAAGGATAACTTTTAACGTGTGGGCGCCTTTCTTTTGGGTACTGGATAAAAGATGGATAAGTTTGCATGAAAACTGTGTAGAATCATTCTGAATAGCCCATGACAAAATTAAACTAAATATCTAGCCTTTAATAAACGTACTTACTAAGTAAAATGGAGATATATGGTTGAATGTCTTGCATTGTTTGGTGGTAAGTTGTGGTAGTGGTAGTGGTAGTGGCAGGGGTGGGTGCAGTACTAGGATGTTGGAATCAAGAAGGATGAACTATATTGGTGTAATGGTGTAGCACTAGTAGGTACATGGTTGTAATGAATCTGGTTGAACGTAACCCTTTTCAAATATCTGTTAATAAATTATTTAAAATTTGACATGAAATTAGATTGAATTTTCAAGCTGTTTAGATGAACTGTGAATTAGTCGAACCTCGAACTCACAATGCAATATTCTAGTGATTACAGACTTACAGACGTTGTTATTGAATATTTTATCAGTTATTATCATAACTATGTTGTTACAATTATTATCTTCATTATTTTATGGCTACAGAAGCATTCAAAACTACTCTCTCCAAGTCTCCAATCACAACACATCACAAATGTGGTCAGGACCAGATTAATCATGGCAGAGTAGAAAACTGCTTAGGGACCCTACGCGTGCTTAAAATATAATAAAAATGTTTCACAGAGAAAATTAAATTATGAAAATTTGGATCGTTCATGAAAATAGGTAGGTATCATTGGTTTTTTTGAGGCATACTGTCAGTTGATGAAATACTTCATACTTATAGAACAGAACTATCTAGTATCGAGTAACTATAATAAAGTTAACATTATGAAAAATTTCAAACGATGGAAAAGGATCTACGAGAATTGTATTGTCTAGAAGATCCGACAGGGTTATCTTGTCTTGAATGTGCTTATTACTATAAAATTTGAAGGGCGGTTCAGCTCAAATAATGCTACTTGATTTTAATATTTGCTAAAAGATTCGTTTTATAAAAGAACAAAAACTGTAACATTGTTAAATAAATAAGACTTCGACAAAGACTTACAAACTTAAATATATTTAGATGAGTAAATTACTTTAAATAATGGTTAACATTTACAAGGTATGGATGGCTATAGATATGACTATACAGTGTTATAGTCTGGTAGCTGGTCGTCAAAATGCATTTTTATAATTTGGTGTCAGTCATCATTAAAGGCGACAAAGGTTCAATATTAACAATAATATACCTTTATAAACTATTATTATATCATGTATATGAAATATATCAAGGTATACTAAGTTTAGTCCCAAGTTTGTAACTAGAGCTTAAAACTATTGATGCTATCAACAAAATTTTGGTATAGATGTTCATTAAATCGCCTAATTAATTAATTTTCGATTGTCTGTCTGTACTTCTGACAACACGATAACTCAAAAACGAAAAAAGATACAAAGCTGAAATAGAACGTAAAAAGTGGGGTAAAGTCTTGTAAAACGTTAGAAATAAAAAATAAACAACTTTTCCTTGAAACAGTTTTTCCAAAACATCACTGTTTACCCGTGAGGGTGCAATCTTTATACTCGAAATATTAAAGTTAATGTCAAACATTCTCCCACCTCTCATAAAAGGAAGGAAAAAACCAAATGCGTAATAGAGCTGACGGCGACAGACTGTCAGTTTCAAGACCATGTCAGTGGTCATGGCTGGCATAAAACAAGACAAGTGAGTTGGTAGCTACTAGCTGCTGTACTATACAGTATACACGAACAAAGCTTGGTTGATTACATTTATTAGTATTTAAATAAATATTTAAAACAATTATGAATACATATATTTTGTGAGTGAAAATAAAATCGGTATTAATAAATAAATAGAACAAAATTTAAACTGGAGCTATACACACACTATGTGAACTGACTGTATGACTGTACACACTCACACACACTATGTACTGGAACTATAGAGCTATACAGTTCTCTTAGCTTAGTAGAGTGCTTTATATGAAAATATTACCAAACATATGATCATATCTACCTTCCACCCTCAACCCTCTACCCTCTAATGTATCATCACACCATTATAAGTAGACTACAGACTACAGACTACAGACTACAGATTACAGGCTACAGTTTTCTGTACTCAGTACTCAGTACTGGGTACTATACAAGTATCTACAGTACCTACTAACAGATGATCCAATGCCATCTTTTGAACGTTTGGATAAATCACATAAGTAACGTCCAAAATATACGAAGAATACTATTCTTAACCCCTGAACCCCGTGTCTGTCTGTCTGTGGCACCAATTTTGATTTTTTCTTTGAAAGGTAATTTAATGGAGAGTGTTCTTAGTTTTGATTCAAATGCGAGTTCATGGTTCCGTACCCGACAAAAAACTAAAAAAGGGTGATGATCTTCACAATCGGTTCAGTTTGTTATATGTTATCCCAATCTGACGTGACGATGACGATGTGTGTTTGGATCACCCAATAGTATAATCCAACATCTATTTGAACTGATATCTGGTCGAATAATATCATCTCTCTCATGTTACACAAATATTGTGTACTATTTCATGTACCCAATCATGGCCATTAGAAAGCATTCACTAAACGCTATTATCATTCAAAATCACCACGTCCATCTCTATTAAATCTACCTTCTACCTTCTAAAACCTTCTACCCACCTACTTCTCTCTCTCTCTGCTCATATACTGCTCTCAAAACATATTTTTAATATTGTTCGTTCAAATTATGCAACTGTTTGTATTGCTTCATTGTTGCATTGCAAATTGCAATCAATTTTTTTGTAGGTCATTTTTCTTTTCAAATTCGATTCTAATCAAACTTTATCAATGTCGGTTTTTTTTAATCGCAATTACTTTAAAATAATAATACTCGCTTTTGGTACAGTTTTGCCTGCTATATTTTTATTTGTAACAAAAATTACTGAATTGAAGTAAGCTCAATTACTTGGCTGTTCATGTTCTTACAACTAGTAAATATTTAAAAATTCAATCTAGCTTTGTCTGTCAAGTGACAGACAAAGACTACACTAGACTTTGGAAAAGGATTTACTTGTACTAAGAATAGTTTTTACGAGAAATAAGAATTGATCAAGAATAAATTTTTTAGGAGAGATAAGAAATTTACAGGCGTTAAGAAATATAATTTTTGTTTTTGTTTCAAGCAAATTTTCACATATTTTCTCAGTCTTTCTGACCTTCGTGAATTACTATGACATAAAAAAGAGTGCGACTGAAATAAATTGAAAGAGTTATTGGATAACGTGTTTAAGTGAAAAAGGTATCTGTTGTATGAAAACGTAGTAGGTGTGATTCGAGGTACCAAATATAGAAATAGTATAAAGAGTAAAAAGAGAAAGAGAGTTAGAGTTAGAGCTAGAGTTAGAAGTACTTGAATGAAAAGTGAGTATAAATTCAAAGAACTACACAAATGCAATGAAACTAATATTAAAATTTATGCACCTAATTTAAATATTTTATATTAAATTGTGTCAACTCTGTACTCTGTACTCTGTACCCTGTACCCCTGCTTGTCTGTCTGTCCTGTACCAAATTTATTTATCTTATCATACATAAATTAAAGTAGTCCATACATTCACAGTCCATATCTATGAATATATCTAAAACAATCTTTGTACATTTAGTAGTTTCTCTGATTTGTGACTTGTTTTTTGTATCTGTAAAGTGAACTTTATCGATTCTCTTGAAAAATGGTACGAAATTTAAAAATTATTTACCTCCTCCTACAAAAATTGCACTCGTTTAACGTTCAGGTGACTAGTTTTCTTGACATTTCCTCAAATCGAACTAATATGCCACCTATCGTGAAGGCTTTCGAGCGGTGGCTTGGAAACTACTTATTTATTCATCAATAAATGCCATATTTTAATTTTTGTGGTCAAAATTACCTTAAAATCTAATATTTGTCAAATTCCAAAACAATCATTTCTTTCTTGATTTTTCATCACTTTCATAATTTTACGCTTGAACGAATAATTTTCGAGAACTTCACTGATCTTGATCGATATTTTGCAATATTTCAGAAATTAATTATCTAATCATGAAAAAGACTTTTTGTAAGTTTTGAATCCATATTATCCTATAAACTGAGCCAACTTATCCTTTTAAGTTTTTATCTGACAAATACAAATATGATCATTTTTGGATAGCTTTACTAAATAAAATTATTCTATTTATATATCTATCATCAATAGCCGAACTTTAGATCAATATCGAATTCAATCCAGGTTACTAAGCGTTATAAAAATGAATGACACGACTACGGTTACGGCTATGGCTCTTCTTATATTACATGTAAATCGAATACCAACATAATATTTGTACAAAAACTAAAATTAAAATTAAAATTAAAAAAACAGACCATCATTTAAATTTAAATTGAACTCAAAATTGATGTTTTTAAAGAGTAACCATATCAAATTTAAAGTGTTTGAATAAATTCATTGTGACAGAAATTGTAACTCTACACTAAATACATAAAACTAACCACGTTCTTTTTGTACTTCAGTGTGTTCACTTTTACACCAACTATGCATTTATAAATTGACTGTTCTTTTTACACAGTTCTTTAGATATGAGAACATTGGCTTGGACTTTTTAGTGCATTTATTTTACTCTCAGGGCAGTCAGTCATCAGTTTTCATCTCTTTTTTTTTGAGAAAACATTTTTATTGACCTGACCTTTCTCAGCGTCACAAAATCTGAACAAGTTGATTATCAATTTTTATTAATTCAGCAAAAGTTCTAAGGTTTATTGTTATATTCAATAAATGTCTTCTAGATTTGATTACATTGTTTTGAACTTTGAAATGTTACAGAGTTTAAATAAACAGAGTGTACACAGTTTTTAGACCACTCTGTATATTATATTATAATACATTGAACATATGGGTACACTTTGTCAATGTGCTCTAAAGGCAAGGGACGTGAGGCGTCGAGATGCGCACACCATATTTGTTTTTCAAAGTGGTTTACTTTATATTTATACACTGTGTATGCATGTGCATACAAAAGATGTTTAAAACACTTTCCACAATTTTCTCAGAATTAACGTTTTAGCCTCAAATAAATGAAAGAATAATAAAAATTTAATAATATTATACCCCATTGCGGAAAATCAAACAAACGATGCACTTTATTTTGAATTTTACAATCTATATGTGGCATTAAATACCCGGGCTAACTGAACTGTGGCAACGAGGCATTTGCATGTATTACCACTTGGCGCGTTTCTAGAAAAATATTTTGTTAGTCAAGCTTGTTTTTTGACGCGTAGGTCTTCATTTTTATTTAAATAAGAATGATTTTAATTGTTTGGACACTAAATTAGCTTCTATCTACATTCTCTTTGTAAGACAATTACATTTTACCCGACTTCTGCGAGAGTTATAAATATTCTCTATGTAAATCCGTGTTTGGCATTAACACTCACCAGTCACCCTGTAGTCCCTGTTAATGCTAACAAAAGATAATGATTCAATTTGAAGGCATGTAAAGCATGTAAAGCATAAAAGGTTGATGTAAGTAGATAGGTAGCTACGATTTAAAAAAATATTTAAACATATTTTACCTGGTTTTTAATGAATTTCTCCCAAAAAAGAATAATTACCTGAAACAAAGGAAAAATTATTGTTAGTAAATCCAAAAAAAGTTTAATTAATCGTGTTTACAAACAAAAATGTAAACTTTTTAATCTTATCTCTGTGTTCAAATAAATGGAGTGAAAAGTTTTGTTTTGTATTGTAAAATAGTGTGTGGCTAGAGGAATCGACAACAACCAACAAGCACGACAAACGACACGACACGACACGACACCACACTATACCCATTATACAAGTAGCCATTCAGCATGTAACTGAAACATAACATACAACAAACCATAGTACTCTAATACAATGTGTGGGTACTGAGTACCGGGTACTGGGTACTGAGTACTGTTACTGTACTGGGTACTCACAGATGGAAATCAGCATAGAAATGCCATTTATATCTATTACTGTCCAACACTGTTGATTTATTTCAAACTACTGTGTATGCCACTTCAAAATCACAACCATCCTTAACCATGGGCGCCCTCAAAATTCACCATTTTGTATTTAATAAGAAAAGAGAACATTTAATTCAATCAAAATGTGATAGTCAGTCACTATTTTTCAATAATTTTATTCTGCGAGCTACAGAAAAAAAACTTTTCCTAAACTTTACATGAATCTACCTCTATCGATGAGTCTACCAGTTCGATTGCTTTGCCAAGATCCGAGTTTTCTACGGAAAAAACTGTATACGTTTATTGGAAGAAAACGTAAAGAAATAAACGGCTCCCCTCCTTTCAAGCACTTGTGCACATTACACATTGCACAATACAGCTTTACTAGATCTAACACTATTCAAGTACTTATGGTACTTGAAGCTCAGTACAAACAAAGTTTGCTATATTTCTGTTATATTTCGATTCAATATTTCAGTGTTTTTTATTTATTTTGAGAAAGCAACAAAATTATATGTAAATAAAATTCCAAATCTGCCCCAATTCTTATATTCACCACAAACCACTGTTGTTTGTCATATCCAGATATCCTTAAAATAACGGAACACATATAAGGATAATTGTCACCCAAGTAGCAGAATACTTCTGTTCAATTTACGATTAGGAAAATAATTTACGCGAACCATTTTTCGAAAACAAGCGTTTCATCAACAAATAATATCAACTATTCGTATCCAATAGATGCTGATGGAGACTATGTTGTAATCGAAATAATTATTTAAAAAATTGATGAATTAAAATAAAAATGATGATTTAAATATGGTCTGCTAACTTAATGGATTAAAAATATATTTACACAGTGACCTGACCTGGTTACAAAATAAATGAACATGTTGGACAATATAAATAACTGATTTAATTTCACAAAATTTAGCAGCACCAGTTAGTAGATCGATTCATTTTCCACCAAATATTATTCTTTACGTTACGTTACATAAAATTACATAATCCAAAAGAATTTTATAAATGGATGAATGTGAAAATGCGCATTAAACGAGCACAGCAAGCTTTTTTTTTCATAAAAAGACACTTTTTAATGATGATATTTAATTTATCCTCATAATGGGAAAAATGTTCAAGATGATTTTCAAAGTGGTTTTCAACTTCAACAAAAAAGAGATAAATTTTCCTTGAGAAAATGTGTAAATTTGTTTAGATCTACAATTATTTAAATATTTTTAATAATCTACAACAATTTTCAGGTTTGTTTAAGTTTTCATAAAAGAAAGCATTTATGCGCAGCTGGAAAATCCGAAAGGTAATTTTTATTCCCTATCTTTTCCCTTTTTTGAGCTATCGTATCTCGTAAACAGGTACACAGATAGAATAGTTAAGAAGTATATCTAGGAGAGTATTTTTGAATGATGGCCAGTTGCGTAGCAAGCTTAACCCACGCCCGGAGCACAATGCCTTCTTAACCTCCCGCTCCATACAAAAACCATATAATTTTATATGGTGAGTAGCGTCCGAGCACCTTGATGGTTTACTAAAATTGTTGGTCAGTTCTTTAAGGCTCTTATTCATTAAGTGTTGTTTTTTTTGCTAAATGAAAACTAACGACATAGTTGTTTGCTGGAAAAATTGTTCTTTTAGTGTCTTCCTTTTTAAATGACTTGTACATAAAATACCTCAACTGTATGAGGAGGATATCCAATATATATATATAAGTTGAAGATGACTTGGCTTTATGCGGCTATGAACGTAGCATCGGACGTAGACCACGTAGAATGTATCTGTGAGCTTGAGCAAACTACGGAGCTGTAAGACACAGAACAGAGCTAGAGCTAGAGCTATGAACAGTACAATTAAACTGGGAGTGAGAAGAGACTTTCTTTAGTGTGGCTGGCTGCATTATTTAACATTTAAGATAAAGTGGATTTCATTCTTTTATTTCGAACATAAATTTTGATGCTTATTCCATTCAACAATTTTTATACCTTTCATATTCATAAGCACAACAAACTGTAAACTGTAAAATGTAAACTGTAAACTGTATAATACTAACAACTTGTGTACAAAACTTTTTAAACGCCACTCGTAAATTTTTCTTTTTTTTTTGAATATAATCAAAACAAACATTTTCCTGTTCTTTGTTCCAAATATTTGTGTTACAATTTTTATTACAATATTTGAAAATCAATTCATATCAATTCTTTGTTCAACAATTTCAGAAAAACATATTGAAAAGCTTTTAAACATTTCGTACATTCAATAAAAAAAGTGTGGAACTCTTCACTTTTAGAATCATTTTTGTTGATTGGCGCCCTCGCGGGTACGTGGACAGTGATGTTAATAAAAAACTATTTCAATCAAAAGTTCTTTATTTTCCTATAAGGAATAACTTTTATGCTTAAACTTTTGTTCTGTTTCTAACGATTTACAAGATGAATCCTTTTTCTTTTCATTGAATGTACAAATAATGCACCATTTTCAAATATAATAATTTGTAAAAAATTGATTAAAAACCTCCAACTACTCCCCTAAAAAGGTGGTTAGCGCCTTCCTTCCCCTGAGATATTTTCGATCTTTTGGTACGAAGTTTTGATAACTACTTTGTTTTTTATTACTAAAAAAAGTAAAGTGGAAAGAAATGCTTTAACTAAAAATATTCTATGAAGCACAGTCAAAGTCGATTTAATTTAGAATTACCAAAATATTTGGTGTTGAGATAAAATTGAAAAGTGATATTTTTCGGAATATTTGTTTAAAGTGGTCAACTGGTCAACTGGTCAACTGGTCACCCCATGTAAGAAAACAATAAAAATATTTGAATTAAAATAGAATCGTAAAACATTTTAATTAGAACATTTTTCGGGTAGGTACCTACTACGTATTTAAAGTGTGCCTGTGAAAGAGGTCCTTTTTCCGTTTGAGTGTAGATATATAGGTATGTAGATATCTACGTAGGTAGGTAGTTGTATGTATGTATATTGGTTTGAGAATTAAAAAAAGATTTATTTCATTTTGTGAGAATGGTTTATAAATGTATAAATTTTCCATTTATAAAAGTTTGAAAGGTCAATTAAAAATAATGTATCTGATTAGACCTTTCTATATAAATTGGTTTTAGCGGTTTTTCACCATTTTCTTCACATGTTTAATAAATATATTGTTGTAACATATTACACATATTTTTAAACACATAAAATAAAAAAATTACAAATATTCACTTTATACAAAACATTTTATTTATTGTAGCTATCTCTCTTACCTATCGCTATCGCCGCGCCGTATCTATGATCTATGTGAGATTTGATACTTTAAACTTTTAATTTAACATTGAACGTTGAATGTGAACGAGGTGTGTTTGTGCGATCAAATACTCTTGATAATATTATCAAAAATGTCCAATTATTTTATATAATTTGATACTTTTATAAATACTTGTACAGTACAGATACAGATATATACAGATTGGATTTTATCCTGTTTTCCATTATAATATCTGTAGTAAAAACAGTTTTTATGGACATTCTTATTTATTGTGGACAAGGAAAAACTCTTAATTGACAATTAATAGATGATATTGGATACGCACTACGCAATCATAACATTTATCATAGACCTACCACTAGTGTGACAGAAAAATTAGTTTTGTGGTACGCTCCCTTGCAGGTTTAGTGTAATTAGTTTCTTGTATATGATTTTTTTATTTTTTCTCTCATGATACTGTTTGCGTTTCTGTGCATTGATAATTTTAGGTTAATTTTTTGTTTTTCTCTCACGAAACTGTTTGCATATCTGTGCATTAGTAATTCTGAAAATTTAAAGGATTAATTTAAGAAGACAACTACTTGTTATTGTTAATTAAGGGTAGCCTCTTTATTGTAAGAAAGCAAGAAATTTTTATAAAATATAATCAATTTATTAAATAACTGAGAAACATCATCTGAGTCGATAAAAATCAGGATTGATATTTGTTTTAATAGAAGTTACATGATCAAGAAATGAACAAAAAGTAACAATGGGTGTATAATTTTAAAATAAAAGCTTTGGTTTGTACCATTGCATTGCTGTTATCAAGTAAACTAAAGTAAAGCAAGTGAATATGTTGTTTGAACATATACCGTTTGATATCTGGGACATGTCGGAAATGAAAACACCACCTTCAAACCTCCAATCTCAAGTGTTGTGGTCACCATCAGTTGGTCACCATCGTCATATCTACCCACCTACCCACCTACCTACTCTACGCTATGTTTTATATACTTAAAGATATCAATTCATTCGGACACTAGACACTGAATATGGCTTGAATGAGTGGATTGCGCTTTCAAAGATATACCTCTACCTCTTCTAACGGATGATCCAACTACACTCTCTTGTGTTTTGGAAAGTGATTCTTTAAAATGAAACAAACAAATTTTAAAATATCGTCCAAGAGACTTCTTAAAGATTCTTTGGCCAGCAATTAATTCAATGTTTGTTTCCAGTACTTTTTATTATTGCCCATCCACACTCTCTTGGAGTAACTTCGCCAAGTATACACGCCAAAATTAAGCGAAGTAAAGCATTCATCGCCACTTGCTTCGGTTACTCTCTGTCCGGTATTACAAAATTTTTGACCTGAACTCCACGGGAATGTGGAGATGATAATAGCCTGTACACGAGTGGCAACCTTTCATTCGTATACATTTAACGAAATTGGACAAGGCGAAGCGAGAACAGGCAACATGTTTTATCACTATATTCTCGTTCCTCGTCCGACTCCGTACTACTACGGGAAAGTGAAGAGGTGGAGGCTTGACATATCGAAGAGTTATCTCCAATATAGGCAGCCTAAGAAAGGGTGGATAAGCCTTTTATGGTTAACGCACCCATAATCAATTCTTCAATCAAATCGAATTTTGTAGTCAATTTTGCCAATGAATTAAAAAACTATCGTTTTTTGGAAGAATCGCTTTCACAAACGTATGTGTTTTGCAAACCATTATTAGCTTTTCATTTCAATATAAAACAACTATCGATAAATTTTATCTCTGTTAGCAGGAATGTTTGCAAACATGGAAAAATGAAATTGGCTCATCCTTTATCACCTACGTATATTATTTTTTTATTCTGAGTAGCAACAAATCACGTTTTATGACGAGTGCTTACTGTTTACTTTGGCCACCCGTAAAACTTGACCAAAAAATATATTTTTTAAAAGAATATTTTTACAATCATTTGATTTGATCAAAGGTTGTAAAGGTTGTAAACACCACCACTAATCTCTCTATGATTTTCGATATAGAAATTTCGACATTTTATGTTTTTTACGGACCAGTAATAAAAAAATTTTTATACGATATAGAAAATATGGCGATAACAAAGATTATATCGAATTTTTGATGTTATAAAAAAAAATTTATCTTAAATACTTTTAAGTAATTTTTTCGATGAGAATATATCCACTCGTGTTCAAGTTGAAAATTGAATTAAAAAGAAATTTTTTTTTAGAGTGAAAGTTTCATTTAATGCTTCAACTACTTTTCGTTTCGTAAAAAGAAGAATGAAATTTGAATACCTTTATGTATAAAAAAAATGTAATTATCGTGAATTTGATTGATAGTCGTGTAATATTGTCAAATCATGATTTAAAATTGATCATTAAACGAATCGGTTTGACTAGAAATATAGCTGTTGTTGTTGAAAAAACGCTTGTTTCATTCATACCACACGTACAGTGCTTTTTAAGGTCTACTTTTATTGAACACCTACAACATTCATTTTAAAATGTCTTCATATCTTTCGTAAAAGTGGCACTTTCCGTGGCGTTTTAAATACACGATATTTACAAGAATGCAATATATCTCTAACTTGAAGCTTTGCCATGCCAATTAAAAATTCAAAGCCATTTGTAAACTATTGACTGAGTTAACTATTGAAATGCCTAGGTAAATAAAAGGTACAGATAATTTAGAATACCACTACTTTAATTATAACATAAGTTTAAAAAAACAAAAAGATTAGAGCAAACATCCATGAAAATTGGTCATTTTTTTGATTACATACTTTGAAACAAATTTTTTCTAACTTTCCCATTCATGTGAGAATATTTTATGTTCCCTCGTGTTAATTGCTCTAGATAATTATTGTTTGAGGAAACTAGGAATTGAATAATATTATAACTATACACATTGTTATTAAAGGGTACGGTACTTAAAAGTGATGGTGATGTCACTTGGACAATAGTTTTAAACAAAACCTAAAGCAGGAGATAATATTTAAATAATTACAAAAGTATTGAATTCATATAAAAACAATTTCAAATATTTTTTTAAATGATGTTTAAATAATTATTATTTGTAGTATTTTCGATAATATGAAATAATAACTGAAAACTTGATAATTTATTATCTAAATCAAATCAAATCAGACCAAATCATTAATAATGCATATATGCATATATTTATTTCATCAACTCAAAATATGAATGTAAAAACAGAACGTGAAGAGTGCGAGCGGTTGCGACACACGCAACCTTTTCCATTTGCTACCCAAACACACTCACCCTCAGCTCACTTTCTTCCCCTCTGGTGGCTGGTGGTAGATTTATAATGATTGCAAGCTCTGTGATGAAAATCTGATGTGAACGACGAGTTTAGTGAGTTCGGTTACGGCTGGTTATTGTTTTCAAAATCAATGTAACAATATTCTAATTTGAGCTGTCAATGTATATAATTAATGTGTTTTTTTAATGAGCATTTAATTTGCATTTGAAAATTTGTCATAACTTTTCCGGAGATTACCGCACACATCATAATATGTGAACGAAACCATCGACCATCAATTGTACTGTTTTTATAGTACCATTTCCAGAAATTAATAATTGGCTTAAACACATCAAAACTGAGCCAGACTGACCAAGTGAGTCAGGGAGTTATTCAAACCATATTGTTTAAATTTTTTTACGAGTTTATCACGATTTCGTTGGTAGTTTGAATGGTTTGTAATCCAAGAGCCGAAGGCAAATATACCGTGTGCTTAAAACAAATTTTCACATTTTATACTTTTTTAGGAAAGCTGTATCTTTATTTTTGACTCTCATAACCGCACGATTTTTCGTAGTCAAGATATGAACGATTTTGTAATAAGTATTCTACGAAAATGAACAAAGCAATATTCCCCTATTCTCGTAATTTAAAATAGCATTACAAACATTTGGACATAATAGCGTTAATTAATAAAGTATGACGTGTACAAAACATAAAATGAGGGTTATAACATTTTCTGTGTGCTACAAAGAATCGTAAATGCAATTTTCCATTTGAGAAAATAAAAGTTTCGAATATAAAATAATTCTTAATGTCTCATTTGCATATTATAAATTCGTTTGAATTGTATAATAATAATAATAATAATAATAATAATAATAATAATAATAATAATAATAATAATAATAATAAATAATTCTAAGTGAAAAGAAACAATTCATAATAAGTAAATCAAGAATGTGTCTATTTTGTGACGGAGTGTCGTGTGTCGTGTGTCGTGTATCGTGTATCATAGTCACACGGAAATATATTGTTTGTACTTTTATTGCATTCACAATTTAATTCGTCAAGGTTTCATATGTCTAGTCTTCAAAAATGATGACATGTTGAGATAGGTTAAAGTGGTTGTGGTATGTTGAGATAGGTTAAAGCTGCCAGGAGCTGCTTAGAGCTCGCAAAGGGAGTCATCGTATACCTGGCGATGCTTAGCAAAGTAAATTGGAAATTTTATTTCTTATCCTAATTATGGAGTTCCACAAAGTTCTCTCTACAAATAAGATGGAGTGGAAGTTTTAATGCAGGCTAGACTTAATATGCATGGATTGAGTTGAAAACATGAATGATTTACAAAACATAAAATAAATAAATACATAAAATAAAAATTGTAACATTATAAAATATTTAAATTTAGTAAATAGTTGTCTGAGTTTGAACGTCCACGTCCGTCATATCAAACTCAAACTCAAACTCAAAGTACAAGTACCACTGTAGGTACTATACAAGTACAAGTACAAGTTTGAAGTAGGTAGCTAGCTACTCTATACTTTGACTGTACTGACTGTACTAAACAACACTCTTTTTTATTATAAATGATAAATACTATTGTTTTGTATTTGCATTTCTTTGTTATGTATGTTTTAAAAATACCATGACATTTATGTACCTACCCATTTATACATAGCTATACATATTACACTATTACACTATTACATTATTACATTATTACATTATTACACTATTACACTATTAACACCAATATCATCAAAATCTGCTATAACGACATCGGTATCGACTATAACAACAAATCAAAGTCATGGACAAAGGCGAATGTTATTGCCTCTGACAATTTTTGGCTAAAGCTGACAAATTTTTCCGTTGTCTGTTTTCTTTCGAATAAATGTTATAATGATATATTTTAAAGTCGATTATCCTTTAAAAGCTAACGTTGCACAGTGAAGTATTTATTGCAAATTTCTGGACAAAAGTCATAAAACTCAACTCTTTTGTTGTGCATTGAAAGTTGGTTTTTAAAAAATTGATTACCTTTTGTTTCGGACAGTTTGTTAAAAAACTAATGTAATAAAATGAATAACAAATATCTTGGGTCTTTGTCCAACTTATTACTGTGTGTCCGAAACAGTAATGAATCGTACTTGAAATGAAAAGGACAATTTCGGAATAATTAGATTCAATGCGGAATAATTTGAGAGACTGAACGAAATGAAAATGTTGGCTCTACAGTCAGATTCATAAAATATCTCGAAAATTACTCATTTAATGGTCAAATAAACACGATTTTTGTAATTTTCGGGTCAAAATTACCGTATAAACTTAGTTTTATCGAAATCGGAAACAAAAACTTTTTTTACACTTTTTGCAATTTGTAAAAATCGAAAAAATCATAAAAAATTCAAAAAAACACAATTTTTGTAATTTTTGGTTGGGGTGGGTTGGGTTGGGTTGGGTTGGGTTGGGTTGGGTTGAGTTGGGTTGGGTTGGGTTAGGTTGGGTTAGGTTGGGTTGGGTTGGGTTGGGTTGGGTTAGGTTGGGTTAGGCTGGGTTAGGCTGGGTTAGGTTGGGTTGGGTTGGGTGAGGGTGGTGGGTGGTGGTGGTGGTGGTGGTGGTGGTGGTGGTGGTGGTGGTGGTGGTGGTGGTGGTGGTGGTGGTGGTGGTGGTGGTGGTGGTGGTGGTGGTGGTGGTGGTGATGTTGGTGGTGGTGGTGGTGGTGGGTGTGAGTGTGGGTGTTGGTGTGGATGTGGGTGTGAGTGTGGGTGTTGGTGTGGGTGTGGGAGTGGGAGTGGGTGTGGGAGTGGGAGTCATCGTAGAGTTACTCACAGGGCATAATAATGTTTCTATTAATATAATTAAATATGTATTTGTAATTCATATTTACTTTGATGTCGTTATAAAGGGTTTACACTGTATTTACTGTACTATAGTTACTAGCACTAACAAATACTATTATAAATATTATTACCATGGTAACAATGTACAATTAATATGTCAACATACATAATATATACATAACATAACATTATTATCATTTATTTTATTTTATTAAATGCATTTATTTATTTATTTATTTCACTTAAGTTGCATCCTCATATACTGACACACACACACCATACATAAATGAAAAAGTTCCTACATCTTTTTATTTATATTCTATCTCTCCGCTACACCCCCACCCCAACCCCAACCCCTTATGAACTTCTAAAAGAAAATTAATTTTTTGAAATTATGTAGGTATGTATATCTTGTTGATTTGTCTCCATTTTATTTTTGCAACATGATGAAAGAAACAAAGAAAAACAAGTGAAAACAAACAATTGAGTAAGTAATTGTTGAAATATCATGCATAGAAAATGTTGAATATCAGTGCTTGATTTGATTCTTTATAAATTAGAAGATTCAAATATATATATATATATATATATATATATATATATATATATATATATATATATGTATAATTTAAAAAACTTTATAATTTAAAAAACCAACACAATTATGGCGGCCTTAACTGTTTACAAAATGTGTTTACAAGACCCAAAAAATTTTATCAAAATATTGAAAACTTTAAAAACTTGTAATCTCTTGAAATATTATTTGTGGCGAATCCAATACAAATATTACGCTAAGCATTAAAAACAAAGGCCAATTAAAACTTTGAATATTTCGTATTTCGAACATTTACTAGTGATCAAATGAATAAAACTGCTTGATTATGAGGACATAAACAAGAGAAGCTAAATATGTTAGATAATAGAACGAGGATGGGAATGGAGGAATGAGGAATGGACTGTGCAGCGTGGATAGCGTGGAGTGTGAGGTATAATGTTGGATGTAGACATTTAAGTAGGTACACATATTTTCATATAGTTTTATCGTTAAGTTAAATGAGAAACAAAGAGGAAAAAATAACCCAAATAGAAAATTATGAACAAAAAACTTAATTAGTTTTTATAAAAATGTTGTGATGTCTTGTGTTAACAATTTTCATCATGTGTACTACGTTTTTTTTTTTTTTTTTTTTACTGTACTGGGATATAAATTCTACTTCATACCATACGAGTATCGTTGTCTTTGTCTATTTTTTATATCCCACATATACATTCGTTACTGTCTGTACGTTGTCCTTGTCAGAGGCGTCTGAAGCGAGGGAAAAACGGGAAATCTCCATTCTTTTACTTTTAAAACTTCCCCAATTCAGGTTTCAGTCTTAACTGCTCAATTTTGTAACTGAGTAACTCATAGATTTTAACTAATGAGAAAAATTCATTTGTACAGTTGTGTATTGTAATCGATCCTTAATGAAGATAAAGATCCATCTAAAAGATAGATAAAGCTATTTTTCTCCAACGAACACTTCAACCTCAGTATACAATAGACAGGCATAACTGGAAGTAGACTGCATCAAATCATTATTGTATTTCGTTCACATTCTAGTAAAAGAATTGTAGACGCCCATGTACCCAGTCGTTGGTTCATTTTTTTTTTCATTGTTAGTTTCGAATGAAAGATAACAATGTTATGTGAATTATGTTCGTAAATGACAACAAATAACTGAGAAATATAACAATAAAAAAAAAAGAATAACATTCGATATACAAGATGTCACAAATCTAATTAAATTGTGACAAACAACACGCATACTAAATCATTGACCACCACTCAACCATTCAACACTCAACTCTCATTCTTTAATGGCAGACCGCAGACGTGACGAGAAAATATTTGAATTATTCAAGATTTCAACTTGATTATCAAATAATGGAAGCAACATAAGTCTTATTTTATTTAAAACAGTACAAAAAAGTAAAGACACCACAATTTTTATTTTGTTTAAAGTGCACAATATTTACAAGCATGCAACTTTGTTATCTTTGCCTTTTTTTGGAGTCTAGGATATTGGAGTAGAGTGTGAGAACCCAAATGGATAACAAAGTTACCTGACTAGAAAAAATTGAATATTTTGAACGAAACAAAAATATGCCAGTTTTTATAGGTATAACGGTAGTGGCAACACAACCTTATAGTTTAAAATATCCATCTTATTATTATTTTTGATGAAATATCTGAATTGATTTGTAAGAGTGATTAGAAGATTTTGTTTGTATCATTTTGTGTGAGCTTCAAAACAATGAATGTGTTTATTATCGGAAATTAAAAAATGTCAGCTCGATTCCCTTGCACACTTCTCTCTTCTCTCTTCTCATTTTAGTATTTTTATAGATGTTGAGTAGATCGTAGATGAACTGAACACCAAACAGTTTACAGTAGCGTAGCGACTAGTGCAGAGAGTTATGGATCGATTACTAGTCAAGCGTTTATTGCTCCCAGCATCTATCATAAACTAACAACTATACCTACCCTAATAAATTCATAGTTGCATTAGGTACATAGCACACGAACACACGAGCACACGAGCATTACGGCCAAACCAACCTAAGGCAACCCCAGGCAAGTAAACATGGCAGGTAAAACAATTCACTTAATACAAGGTGCCACCAATAATTACACAAAACATTTAATAATGTCTTGGATTTATCACCCATTTTCACCCAATTCACCCAAGTCAAAGTAAAAGTAAACAAGCAATAGTCACCTCCTGTTAATTGAACATACATTTTTAAGCAACCTTACTAATAAAGGATTAGAAAAAAAAACATAAAATTGTATTTAGTTGAATCACTGAATAGTTTTGAAGTACTAGAGCGAACTATTCATTGATATTCATATGGATCGATTTCGTTGATATACAATCACTTAACTTGGTTAATGAAAGTGTAAAAAAAACTAAACCATTTTCAATTTTAATAAAAACATTCTTTTTTTTTTCATGTCATGTTGGTATTGTTTGTTATACTTATTTATTTTTTATCCATTACTTTTATGAATGATTGTTCCTATTCATGTACAGTCAAAACCGGTTATAACGACATTATAGACATCCACGATTATGATTGTTTTATCCAAAAGTCATTATAAACAATATGTACTTCTTAAACAATATCTAATTTTAATCAGAATTCGAATATATTAATTTTAAAAAAAACCGAGAGGTATCGTGGGACACCTAGTTAGAACTATGTTCCTATCGTCTCTTCGTATACTATAAATTTAGCGTTTACTTTTTTACTCAGGTTTGTTTTGATTTTTTTGTCTGGTTTGAATTATTATGGGGTCGTTTTAAGTTGTTGCATATTTTTTGGTTTTACTTCCCAACCAACAAACAAATTAAATCGTGCGATAAGAAACATAGTTTCAAAAATTGATAATTTTCCAAATTTATTTTTTTGAGAAGAACCTTTAAGAAGCAATCTTTTTTACATTAAGAATATTTTACCCGTCCAAGAATAACATTCCTAAACCCACACAAATTCATATTATATTATACTTTGTAATATAATATGTTATTATAGCCGTATAGCCGATGGTGAGGGAGGGGGTAGAGGTAGAGGACTGCTAAATGCTATTAAAACCTTAGTACTTTTAATGAGGGCTTTAGGGAGATATATTTATTTTTTTTTTTTTGTGGCCAGTATACAATTTTATTTTTTCAATATTTTATTATCAAATATTTATTTGTATCGATATGTGTTGTGTATTGGGAAAATGGATATAATTGGATAATGTCGCAAAGTATTGTAAAATGAACACAGGATCGTATTAACGTATTCAACGCCTGTCTGTGTGATTTGACAATAATTTGCTCTTTTTATACAGAGGCTATATATTTGTAACTGGCGTTTTAGTTGGTCTATACTGTCAACTCAACGAAAAACGCCTTCCCAAAAAAAGAGATCCCGTAACATATATCACGTTGTTACGCTGTGGAATATCTATAATCAATATTATCTCATTTGAAGAATGTAACCGGGTAACATGATATAGGATTACTCTTAAAAAAAACGATTTTTACGGACATTAGCAACCATAATTATCGAAGAATGTGGCTATTGTATAATATTATATGAAAAGAAAATCAAACAAACTCGCCCATTACAGAAAACTTTTATATCCTCCATCCACAAAAATAAAAATAATTTGGATAAAAAAAAGGTAAAAACAGAAAGAAAACAAGTTCACATTTTTATTAAAATCATTATGATTATTTTTATGACCACAACAAAACATATAAATTTTCATACTTTAATAATCTCACAAACGTTTTTATTAAAGCCATCCGGTATTATATACTCTACGTCTACAGTCTACAGTCTACAGTATACAATACTTGTTGGGTCCAATTCCAACTCTGGCTGCAAGTCTCTAACAGAGCATACGAGACTCATGGCTAAGTAAATTGTACGTTGTATTTTTTTATAGTTATTCGAATAAAAAAGTATGACTACAATGATAATGGCAGATAGACAAGTTTAGACGAAGTACAACAGACAAGGATACAATCATGTTGTAAAAATTCAAGATACAGAGTGTTTTCTCAAAAAGTTCTTTTCATAATTTAAAGCTTTATCAATTAAATAGTTCTTATCACAAGTAAATATTTAACGAATCAATGATTTTAATACTTAATTCAAGAAAATAAATATGTGATTTCTTGAATATTTTCGTGACCTAATAAAATATTTACGTGCAACCATGTTAAGAACTGCAACTAACACGTTTTTTCACTATACGCTAGAAAATCTGAAACAGTTTTAAATAATTTCAACCCCCAAAAAAAAACCTAATACATTTTAGGTTAAAAGATTTGCGAGGTATTGTTTTCGAGATATTGTCAAAGATCGAGGGACAAAAGTATGTTACATACAAAGTTTTAACAAAATCTAAAATAAAACTTTTTCGAAATCGAAAGCAAAATCCTAACTTAATTGCACTAACAAACACAGTAAACGTAAATTGATTAACATGCATCTGTAAGAGCAGGTAGATTCCGGCTTACAAAACAGTCGGGGGACAAGGTTAAAGTAACTTAAGTGACCTGTGCTTGATGGAGTGGTCACTTAAATACACCAAAACAAAAGACTTTCAATTCACAACTAAAGAGTTGAGTTTTCTGACTTTTGGTATAAATACTCCACTGTGGAATCTTTGGGAGCTCCTCAATCTTTTAAAAATAATGATGTAATGGCTTGAAATATAAATTGAAAATCGAACTAAACCAAATATAGTTCATTCAGCTTGTACATTTAGTTATAGTTAGTGTGTGACTGTTTATAGTAATGTTATATAACATAATATTATATAACATATACAGTATATATATGTTATATAACAATTCAGTACAGTATAGTATATAGTATATACTTATATAGTGAGTGTATAGTCAGTCGTATAGTGAATGTGAATGTGAATGAATGTAGTGTTTTATCAGTAAATTTATCATCGCATTGTTTTTCATCATAATTCTTAGAGTTATTTCCTTGCATTTAAGCTTATTATAAAATAAAACGACACACAAATACAATCAAGTCAATCTAACATACAGGGGAATGTATAGTACCTTACCTCCACCACCTAAAATCAAATCTTTACATTTATGTATTCCTTAAAGCTATTTTACAATTTCATAGCACTGCTAATATTAAATAATACAAATATAAGTTCTACCCAAGTTGGCAAATTCATATTGAAATCAAGTAAAATACTTTCAAACAATTTACTAATGATTGGAACAAGTACAGCTAAATATTTGTATTTGAAAATAGAATGTGAATGAGTTTAAAATATGAATTCATTGATACAAAATCATTGAAGTTAAATAAACAAAATCATTACTTTTATGAAAAAGATTGATTTAGAGTTTAAAGTCATGCATTTTATTGATGGTAAATAAAATTGTACTTTGTTGGAATATATATTCATGTAAATTTTTTACTTTTTTGCCATAAAGTATTATTTGTTAGTGTTTATTCTAATAGAAAACCACCTTTAACTCGTGGTTTCTCTTCAGTCGTGAACCTATCTAATATCTCTAAAAATATTTGAACAATGTCAATATGAGAGTAAGAACAGAATGAGTCAAGGTACAATAGGTACTCCACATACATATCTGTACATACATACATACATACATACATACATACGAACATTACATAAATACGTAATCGTAGTTTTATCTAGCTCATTCAACTAAGTTATATTCTTCAAATACAACGAATCTCACTTATTTACTCAATGCAGTTTTTACATCCAACTCCAAGGAGATAAGGAGGTTGAGGTTCTTATATCTAATATATTATACTTTAAGTATGTTATATATTTTTATAATAAACAACGCCAGAATGTAATTCTTTCAATTTTAACCTCCTTAAATTTTTATTGAAGATTTCTTGTTTGCAGGCGAATATAGTTTGACTCAAGTAATGTTACACATTTATCTAATTTCCCAGTTCATCAAACAAACGAATGTATCCTTAATCGCTTGCATTGTCACATGCTCGTTCTTATTATATGCTGCACGAGTCATTTTTTTATTATGAAAAACATGTTGGTGTGACGATAGTCCCAGAAAAGTGATCCTTTAATCGTTCGTTTGTACATCTTTGATGACGGAACCCGAAAACCGAACTCAAAAAACATAAAATTAATTCAATTTTTAAAATTTGAAATTATTTCAAAATTCTTTATTTCAAAACAATAGTTTTGAAATAAAACTGTGTGTAAATATTTCATGATAAAACTGTGAATAAAATGTGCTCACATGGTTTTTTTTTCTAAATGATTTAATTATGGAATTTTTGTTAAATAAATTTTATTTAAAAATTGTCCGTAGAACTAATAAATCTGTGTGTATTTATTAAAAATGTATTCATAATACCACTAGCATGCCATACCATAGCGCGTCTCCTCACCCCGCGCTGCTTTTTACATAAAATGTGTGTTTGTTTATTATTTATTTATATTACATAATATATATAAAAAAAAAACAAAAAAAACCCGTAAAGTTGACACACCAAACAAAACTGTATATTCACTATTTTGAAACAAAAAAAGTTGTGTTTACTATTTAAAACAACTCTAATTTATTAAAATAACTCATGTGATTCAATGAATTAATTGCAATGAATCTTAATTAGATTAAAAACAGCGAATGTTTTATGAGATTTTAACAAATATTCCATTTTTTGAATGTCTATTTTAATTTTCATCACTTTTCCACGATATTTGTTGTTTGTTGTTTTTAGCCACGGGTACAGAGCTCCCGTAGTTACGAGTTATAGTAACTACGGGAGCTTAGTAATTAATTGATTGTATTATACAATAATGTTAGAGCGGGCCAGCTAGTAAAATATAAAACACGAACATGAGTAAAAAAGTGATTAAAGATAGATACATAAAATCGAATACTAGTGATTCTTGAAATACTTTGTATCGGACATATACGTTATGATTTACAAATATTAGCCAAATGATTATAAAACAAATATTGCCCATCCTACAATGGTCACCCTCCTCACCCATTCCCATTCTAATACATTTTCATTGAAATGTATGAAAATTCCATTAAAGTGTTTTTAATATTGAAATTCTTGTAAGGATAGATATCATATATATGTATATGGATATGATACGATATGGATATGTTTAGCTAATAACTATGAACTAACTATAATCAACTATTTATATCATAAATAATTCAACTATTTTTAAAATGTATTCAGTGTGAAGTGTCCTCTACCACTATCATACCGTTCGAGTTCGTCCGTTCTACCGTAGCTGGTAGCTGGTAGCTGGTAGCTGTAGTCAGTTCATAGTCCATAATTTATGATATTTACCATAAAATACCTATATGTTTACTTTTAAAATGAACTTTACCAGGTAATACAAAATTGTCATTTTTGTGAATCTGCTGTCTACCTTAGCTTTACTTCTTTCCTGGTGCCGGATTGTCTGTGTTGTCTGTTCAAATTATGAAACCCTAAACTCGTACTTAAGGTATGAAACCCTAAACTCGTAATTAAAACATAGCAAAGAACACTCTTCATTAAATTATCTTTCAAACAAAACCAAATGAAACCCTTTTTTTTAAGTTCCGGGGTTAAAAAGTAACAAAACATTTTATCCAAATTTAGTTGAATTATTTATTTATTTATATTATTCCACAAAATGATGACACCTCTACGATGATTAATCAAAGTTTTGGAATGAAATACACGGTAGAAATATATGTAAAATACTCTGAAATACACGGTTGCTGTTATCAAGTATTTATTCAAAAATTCCATTCAGTTTATTTATTTATTATGTTTTATGAAATGCTAATTACTATTTTTAATTAATTATCAAACATTTTTTTTTGCAACAAAACAATGTGCAATTGCGCTTTCACTTCATCTCATCGCAATTATTAACAACACAAATGGAACACTCCACTCCACTGTAGTTTATCTACACTACAGTTAAACCCCGTAAATGCAAACCTCTTACAAGCAAAATATTTACCGAAATATTTGAAAATTAACTAAGCATTTGAATTTTCTTTCCATAATTATGCTAAAAGTTTTCACAGTCAAAATGGTTTATAACGACACCGGTTATAGCAACGAATTGGTTATAACAACGAAGTAAAAAAGTTCCGACTGAATTCTTATGTAAACACATACATGAACTGGCTAAGTACCATCCTATATAGATATAGTATTTATTCTATTAATTCTTTTAATTAATATCTATATAAACTTCTAATATCCTATATATATGTAATATTAGTCTGTTTATTATTTAGTCTGTTTCCCGAAAGTTTTATTTACCATAATTTATTATTTTATGAAACATTGACATAAGTTTTATAACCCGATTAAAAGATTTTGTGAGCATGGCAAGCAAGTCATGATGAAAATTAAAAATACCCGACTGCATAATATTTGAAACTGAAAAGATAAAAAAATTGTGTATTTAACATAAATAGTAAATCTTATTAAACTATATTCAAGTAAGTATTTTCAATCTTGTCTAACAAACATTTACTTGCAAGTTGTAAGCCTTGCCTTCGACTTCATGTTGTCATTAAAGGGATTAACTTGTCGATAGTACAAGCTACAGGAGTTTACATAAGTAGGTATGCGCTATGAAATAAGTATAACATCATTTCTTATTTACAATTAGTTACACAAGTTTTTCTTTTGTTACTACTGAACAAGTCCACACTGAAAAATAATTCAAATAATGATAACCTGATCCATAAGTTGGCCGTTGTTCACCCACGAACTAAAAAAAAATATTTCGGTTTGCAAATTTATTCAATAATTCGGTTTCATTAGTCTTTGAAATGACAAAGAGGAATAAAAAGAATCAAAATAATAAAATGTATAAAATGAATCAGTTAGTGAATTACTTGATTTGATATAAAAATAAAAATGGTCTCGTTCAAGATAATTGAAATGAAACATCTTTTTTTACTTTTTTTTAAATATAAAAAATAATTTGAACATTAAAATTTAATTAAAGCGTATTTAATACCTTCAATTTAATTTTGTGAATGCTTTATAAACGATATCCGTTAGCTCACATCTCACATCTCACAGCTCACAACTCACAACTCATAGCTCAGCCAGCTTCAGAGCTTCATCATTTGTATAAATGTGTTTTAGTATTAACGGTACAACACTCAAACACAACTACAAGTGTACAAGTTTACAAGTACATACATAGTACAAGGGAGCATTAAGCATTCCCTACCATACCTAGCTAGCTCTTTGAAAGTAAACTGTTTAAAAAGATTTGTTTGTTGAAAATCTAGTGTAGCTTTTTATTCATTTCATAATCACCCCCAAAATATAGACTTATCCATCTTTAGGTTGGACGGCGCTGCGGGAAGGAGTGCAACTGTGTCAAAAATCCGTTTCATGACCTTTAGAGCACAGGATTTTGAAAATATCTGATATATTCAGGGGGATCCGTTTAATTAAACGGTGTAATGCCTCCGATTCCTTCCACCTTTTTTATATCAAAATATCATGAATTATCCTCATAAAACAGTAAAAACAAAAATATTATTTTAATATAATCTTGACAATATGAGCTTAGTAAGGGAGTTCTGTTGCTCACTTCTTGTTGGATTTTTTATTATGAAATATAATGTTTATGAATATGCGGGTAGAGAGAGAGAGATTGAAGGAAAACTTAGTTTTTCATAATTATAATCATAATTATAATTTATATAATATATATAAGAGAGTAGAAGTAGTTTTTACAATTCGATTAAGATGAACGTTAGGTACTTTACGGTTTGCTATGTTACGGTACATGAAAATTACGTGCGAATTAAATTATATTGAATATTAAAATTAAACACTTGTTTTTGGTGAGTTTCATTTGAAACTTTATCATCACAAGTCTCTACTCACTAACAAGTGCTCACTGACCTAGTCACTAGTCACTAGTCACTAGTCACTAGTGACTGCAACTGCAACTGCTTCAATTCATTCTAATAGACACATATTGTTACAATATTATTTTATTTTATTCAACGATATTGGATGCCTCCAAAAATCTAGTAAAGCTTTCCCATTTTTACTCTAATTTCTTCTCATACAAGTAGGGTCTAGGTAGGATATATTTTAAGTGATTCCATTTGAATAAAATTGAAATTCATTTTATTTTCGAATCAATATGACAAATCATAAAAAAGATATCCCATTTCTGTAAAGCATTTTTGGCGATAAACCCGATATTTGAACTATTTGAGTTTGGAATCGAAAATTGGCCATTTGTTTGCCTTGACAAACTGCCTGTATTTCAAGGTTTTTATGCGAATGTCCAGTAATTTTTTTTCGTATTTTGCACATTGATATTTTTCGAAATATTTGAATTTTAGAGCATATTTCATCACAAAAGCACTCATAATTTAACAGCAAAATGACAGTACTTCCGAGTCTTAGAATATATTGGAGTAGTGCATTTTGAAGTCTTATTTACTCATAAAAAAAGACCTTTATTAAGTCAATAGAATCCAGAATGATGAAAGACAAAGTCGTAGTCGTAGTAGAATTTTGTATGCGTCCAGTCAACCTGTATTTGAAATTCGAATTAGAATTCGTATAAATTAAATAATAAGTGAAGGAACATATTAAAACTAGAACAAAGTTATTTACACGTAAACAGTTCACAAATGGACAAAACAATTTGTATATGCGTGATTCATTTACTAAATAATAATGTGCAAATGAATGTGTAGATGTAGCTGTCAGTGGCGTAACGAACGGTGGCCAAGGGGGTGCATCATGTCCGGTCGGTACTCAGTAAAGGGTGCCAAATGGTTCGCAAAAACAAGAATAGAGGAAGGGGCGCTAAAAAGGTATTGTGTCCCGGGCGTGAGTTAAGCTCACTACTCACTACGCCAATGGTAGCTGTAGCTGTGGTGGGTGCTAGTGCTACAACTAACTACAAATGAATACATAGCTAACCTATATATCTATTTATATATTTGATACGTGCCTTCATTCAATTCAATATTTATTTGAGATTTCACTCGATTTTATTTTATTTCATATTTGGCTAATTAATTATAAAACACCATCAACAAAAAATATTGCTTTTTAAATTCACACAAAGGGATCTCCGTCCCATTTTTATGGAAAAATGAATTTCGATTAAATTATATGAAAAGTTTGGAAATCTGGAACGTACATGTTCATTTTGTAAGATCATTTTGTGCATTTCTCTTCTGCCTATAGTTTTAAATTGTATATTCCAAAAAACCCCTTAATTACATAATACACAACTTCAACTCAAGTTGTGAGTTGAAGGGATGCGGTAAGTTCATATCGAATCACCCAATACAATATGTAGAACACACAGTAGCAGTAGATAAGTGTTTTACGGTTTTTATATCAGTTCTATTTTGATTGAATTATTACTTGAACAAATCGATAATAAAAGGAAATTTAGGGATAATGTAAAGAGGAAAACTACACCAACAATAACCATTATCAACCCCCATACTACCCCCATACCATTATACCATTACTATCTACACTCAAATCATTGACGAACGGACATTTTAATATAGACATTCATATTTCATATTTTATATTATACTAGCCGTTTCCCGTCCAACTTTACAAACAAATATCATCACACCATATAATATTACTGTTTACCCTGTTGAATTCGTAGCAAATTTTTATCTCTTGTGAAGGAGGGAAGAAAAAGAAGCAAGCAGAGAGTTCTACGATAAAATTTTTTTTGATTTGATTTAGATTCTTCAAGTTATTAAAAAGTATTCAATGGAATGTGTATTTTATGATCCAGCTTAAAAAATAGGATTAGAGATGGATCTGAAATAGATGTGTTTTAATTTCAAATATATGATTTTCATTTTCATTTTCATTGTACTGTGTAGTGTGTAGATATTATTTTGTATTTTTTGATTGAATTATAAGTGAGTAACAGCAACACGTGACTGGGTCAGCTAGTATACATATTATATTATTTTATATAAATTGACAGTGATACACTATACATTATACAGTATACAGTATACACTACAGTGATACATTGATTGAGTGAGTGAGTCAGTTAGATATACTTTTATTTTATTAATATTTTCAAATTTTATTGCTGTTAATATTTATTTTATCTATTATCACTTTTATGTTTATTTAATTTTATTCTATTTTATACATTTTAATATAGTCATCCCAACCCAACTGAACCCATTCACAACCCACCCTACCCTATTCAACACCACATCACTACAGTCTACAGTCTACCGTCTACACTATTCTCTTCTTTTTACTTTATTTCATTGCTTTTTTTTAAATTAACTTTCTAATCGACATCAATCGAAATTGATAGTAAGTCAAATAGTGTTTTACAGGCGTGTGTTTACAAAGAAAATACAAAAAACTGTTTCAATTCTCGATAAATTGAACAGTTTCTAAGATATCACCTGGCTCAGCATCTAAAATCATTTCTGCGTAAAAAGGAATGAAACTCAACAATGACGATAACTACTTTGTAATCGAAATATGTATTTACAAGAATATATAAAATAATAGATACAGCAACGTAGGTACAGCTTTATTAATAGAACAGACAACAGAAGCAAGAGTAGCAGAATATTAAGATAATAACGATGAAGAAAAGCTTGTCTAGTATTGCTAGTTAGTATTAGATATTAGATATTAGATATTAAGTATAAATGAAGAAACCCATATTTAATGATTAGGCATCTTGAAGTATTAATTAATAACCCGTATTTACATAAACATCAACAGAGATACCATTACCATTACCATTACCATTACCATTACGAACGTATCTGTTAATTATATTAATTACCAACTACAAGCAAGTCAGTGTCACCAACACCAACCTTCTTCTCATAATACTAGAATTTAGTTTCCTTTGAGTTTCAATCTAATACCTCATGTTAAATTGTGCACTATTAGTTATATTAGTTAGTATTCTGTATTATCAACACAGAAATTCACACAAAAATTAGTTCTATTCTACTATATAAAAATATCGGGTTTTCCGACCTGACGCTATAACTCCAGAACGCACGAAACGATTTCCACGGTTTTGCATTCGTTGGAAAGGTCTCGGACTACGTGAGGTTTATAGCAAAGAAAATTCATGAAAAATTTCAACAGAAAAACGGGATAATCTTTTTTCACATACAGCGCAATATTAATGGTGGAAACGCATATAAACAATGCATTATATTAGATGTTACTATGTTATATGTATTTATTTGCGCTCCCACCATATTTATCTAGAATTATGAATAGGAAGGTATTTGAATAGGATTGAGGTATTATTTATAATTAGTCAAGAGATAGTAGTAAAGTTTGAGTTAGAAGACAGGCTTACGGGTTGCCTTAGCGGATGGACTGAGCATAGTATAGCTATTAATGAATTGGATCTGCAGATTAGTTAAAATTAATAATCGCTTATCAATAGTTACAATTAAATGAATTGTAGGTGAAACGAGGTTTCACGAATCATCTAGAGGTATCGATATCGAATTCAATATTCATAGTTAAGACAGAACATTATAAAAATTACGATGATTTAAGGCTTGATAAAGACAAAATGTTGCAAACATTTCATTCATGTCATTCATGTCACTTGGAACATTTTAAAGATAAATTTTACACGTACATACATGATTGTATACGCATACGAACCACTCGTCACCTCGTCACCCCATTACCCCGTCATCCGTTCTAGGTAGAATAAGATCCTTGTCTTTGATGTGAAAACCTATGTTTTTCATACCAATCAACGATACTTACAGGTTGGTGTCCCTAAACTCATTCAATTTTAAGTGCCTTAAACAATACAGTAGAACCTGAATAACTGACATTTCAAGAAATTTACAATTTCTTATTACGTAAACAAAATTTTAGAGTTCCGTACTCGAAGAGTAACCATCCCGTCAGTCTGTCTGTCAGCGGGTATCTCATAAAGAGCAATACTTAAACAGCTAAAATTTTGACAGATTGTGTACTACTATAAGGTTAGGTTAAAGTGACTGTCCTGGAGTGGAACACACTTAGGCCATGGGGTCCGTTTTGATACCGAAAAAGGGTTGGACCATCCCCGGCCACTACTCCATGAACCATTTTGAGCTGTTGAAGAAATTTAAATAGAACCATTTTAAATATTAATTTTTTACCGGTATGTACCGTACTGCAATTTTCCAATTGATTTAAATTTTCAAAACTACGCTTGTCATAGATAATAACAAATTTAGTAAGCCATCCAATATATCTATCTATACTTACATAAGTAGTACATATGTGAACACAATTTTGAAATGTATACAAAGATTTTGAGTAGCTGAAAGATGTATAATTACATTTTACCGAAAATTATTTACAATTTTCATTGAAGTGATTCTACGTTTACGTTCTGTGATAAATGTGTGTATACATAAAATACACAGGGTGTGACATAACTCACGGCGTAAAGATCACCCTATTTTAGAAGATTCTTAGAAGCTGTTAGCCCTTATGTATACGGGTACCATTAACATTTTTATAACAATTTTCATTGTTTAAATTTACAAAAAAATGTCTTTTTCCTTAAAACCTTTTCCAAACTCAGCCGATTTAGAGGATAATCCCCAATTTTTAGTTTTTTCGGGTACCTTAAATTCGCACTTGAAACATACATATATTTTTATTTCTATACCTAATAATTTTTTTTATATTATTTGAGAAATTCTACAAAATAAAAACGTGAGTTATGATACACGCTGTAGGTATATGATATGATATGATATGATAGGTAGTTTTAGTAAAGGTATTTTATTTTTAAGTTATTAATATAAAGCTGGGTAGAGTTGGAGTTAGAGGTAGAGGTAAAGGTAAAGGTGGGTAGAGGTATATCTTTTAAATCATTTACTTCACTTTGATTTTAATAATTTGAATAAAAGTTGTTGAGCATTCGTATTTCGTATTTTGTATTCGTATCACATAAATTACACATACACATACATAGTACACATAGACATAGACATAGACATACTTATACTTCATTCATACAATTTAATGCTTTTAAGCAAGTGATATTTTTAATTTATTTGTGTTTTATGAAAAACGTTCAATTTCATTCATTCAAACATTTTCATTTTTATTTCTATTTCATGTGATGTACTAGCTGATCTAACTGATCTCTGCACTGATTCTAATCATCACATTTATTCTTTGTAATCAACTCTAACTCTCTTGTACAAATTTTCATTTATTGCATTTTATTCCCATTTCTTATAATTCAATCAATATTTTTGGAACTATGTTCTTTATCGCACGTTATAATTTGTTTGCTGGTTGGGAAGTAAAACCAACAAATGTGCAATAATTTAAAACGACCCCCAAATCCGACAATGTAGGGTACTGCTAGGAAAATAAAACTTCTCAAATCGATTCAGCTTGCCATGAATTTTTAGAATATTTTGACAAAACTTGCAAGGTAGCGTACCACAAAACTAATATTATTAATTCATTAATCATAATAGAGTTATTTGTTTTTTTAAATTTTTATTGTATATTTTTCATATTTGTGAAAGTGTGATTTTTTAAAGTAAATCGACTACAAATCACACTGAATATTTTTTAAAATAGACAGAAGAAAAAACACAAAAACATCTTACAAAATTGAACAAATCAACCATTCAAAGCAACTAAAAAATCAAAGCAAAGAAAGTTTTATGCCAAAGGTGAATAATTGATATAGTATTGGTAATTAATTGGTAATTAAATAAAAATAAAATATTTTACATATTTGCTTGGTATGCTATGGATATGGATATGGATATAGTCTCTGGTCTGGTTCGCTCTGATCTCAACTAATATACTGAACTGAACTGAACTGAACTGACTGCGTTATTGGTTTACCATTTGTGGTTTTCATTTAGAATGCCATGCATTTGTATATTTACCACACGCTTGACCAGAACGACCAAGGGCACACCAGAAACATAACAGACAACAAACTATGATAGCGTTGATGGCGTTGATAGCGTTCTATTTCTATATCACACCACTTGATGACTCAATAACTGATGATAGTGATAGTGATTACGGTGCCACATCGTCATCAAACATCAGACTATCAAGAATCACGATATCACTCCTCAAGTGTACTCCCCTGTAGTCACCCTCACCAGTCAACATTCATTCATACTCATAAATAAGCATTCACTACTCTCAGCATCCAACAACATCTCCGATGACTATTTTTAATGACTCGGAGTAATTGTAAAATTCTTTTCATTTCTGTATAAAAAATATTAAATATTCAATAAAAAAAATTGACCAATAACCGATGAATTTACTTTGAGTATGATTTATATTAAATGTTATTTTTTAGTTTATTCTACAGACACTTCTTGTATTCTCTATACTATATCTAACTGTATTAGTTGTAGAATGTCTTGTAGAAGGTAATTTGAATTAGATAATGGTGAAGCACTGAGTAAGAGTAAGTAGTTACTGAGTTGAGTGCGCTCTTAAAAACATTCAATCATAAAACAGGAGTAATAAAAGCGTTCTATGAAACCCTTTTTCGTATATTTTGGTTAAACATTTTTATGAGTAGTAGTTATATGTAAAAATTTGTGTGCATGACAAAACATTTTTTAGATAAAAATTTATGATTTCAGGAAAAATTAAAATAAAGTACTTAGGTTGTTTTGGAAGCGTATTCGTAGCGTACGATATGTAATTTAGATATGAGTTTTTTTTACAAAGAAAATATCATATCCTTTATGGAAAATAAGAACATAGTCATATTATGATCTATATAATGAATTTTCCCCTGTATAAATAATAGAATGAAAATTTCCGTACCGGATTTAACGTTTCATAAATGTCATATCAGTTGGTACTCTGTGTGTATACTTTTTACATAATCATAAACGTTAATTATATATTAATCATATGTTTCCTTATACATTATTATATAATTAGAGTCAGTACAAAACAGTATACAGGTCAGGCCAAGACGTAATAATGTCAGCAACGCATGCTTATGCACTCATGTAAATTAGCACAAGAAATACAGGAATTCTGTCAAGAAGATACAACGTTTTCTGCTTACTTTATACGAAAAACAAATTTAAAAAAAAACAATTCAATTGAATTGCTTCAATTTTTGAGCTCAAAGTATGTATTTCTTGTATTAGATAGAATCAAAATAAAAATTCAAAGTGATTTGTGTCCGTCCTCCGTCCTCCGTGCTATGTTTGGATCATTATTATTGTGAGTTTTCTTGTTTCGTTGTTATTATTTTCGTAGCACAACAACACACATAACACACATAACACATAACACACAACACAAAACATATATGTTTTCAATTTTGATAAAATAACTAGAACATTTACAAAATTTATGTCTCCTTTATGGTCATAAATTGGTGAATGTGGAAGGCGTTATTCGATTTTTGTAAACAATATACAAGAAATGTATCATTGTACAGTCAATCCATTCTTACTTTCTTACTTTCAATTTATATTCGAGCTTTTCTTGTAGCTTTTTGGTTCTCTAACTGGCCGTAGACTTCAAGGAATGTTACAATCTATGCTCTCCTAAAACAACATCTAAATCAGCAATCTCCAAAGATATCTTTTGACAAAAAATAAAAGAAATTTAGCTATTATTAGCTTCACAAGATGGTTAGCTTCAACATTTCCCTCTAAAAATCTAGGCATTGCTTGTAATTCCTTGCAACTGTATCTCAGTTAACTTGAATGAAAAATAGAAAAGTTTTAATATGATAATAACTTCTCGAAGCTTACTTAGATAATGTAAGGTTCACGGAACATCTAAATATAGTCTCGGATTACATGGTCATTTGTGACGATCACTTTCTCGCTAGAGAGACTATTTCTCGTTGGATTTTTTGCCATAGTAACAGTACATAAGAATAAATATAAATCAAAATATTTCCGGAAATAATTTGTATAAAATTTACCCATACTTTGCATCCTTTCACATATTCCAAGATAATATTTTTTTAAACTTGATTCAAAAACCCCAAATAAAGACTTTGAAGCCGTTTGAACAGATTGTAGATTCTTGTAAATACCTAAAGAGGTTACACTGTTGTGTTATACTTGTTTATAAATAATAAGCATAAGAGTCATCGAACAAGTTTATATATAGAAAAACAATAAAATTTATCTTAAAAAGAAAATGTTAAAAAAATATCAATTGCAGAAACAAATGCCTGCTATCAAATAGCGAAGCGAACCTTTGAAACGAACACTTTAATATACCAGACTGTTCACTATAAAAACGACCACCCACTTCTACAATAAATAATGAAGAAGCTACTATACTTTTTAAACACACGGTATATAAAGAAAAACTACCTAAAATTAAATATAGTATGGATGTGAATGTATATACTGAGGCTTTGGGAGCTGGGAGTGAGGCGCAACATAGGGACAGGGAAGTGAGTGGGAGTAGAGTGGAGTCTTGTTTATATTTATAACGTCGAAGTAAAAACATCATTTATTGTGTCAAATTATTTTCAATGATATTCGATATATAAAATATAATTCGAATATTCCAATAATTCTAATTAAAACTGGTTTCAAATTTTCGTTTTTTTTCAAATTACAACGAATCACAATTTTTTTTCGTTGTTGCGTATAGAAGCACGTAATCAAAAAAATCTAGAATTTGTCGTCAACATGGGGATTACTTATTCTAGTAAGGGCGTACGGTGAAGTATTTCTCGCGGTGTTTTTCATAAAGAGAAGCTGTACTACTCGATAGCTGTACAATTTAAAATTAGAATTGTGTGAGAGTTCAAATGTTAGATCGCTGTTTCGATAAGCCATGGGTTGTTGGTCGATCAACTTTGCAAAGAACGTTAAAATTTCCTACGATTTCAATTTTTGGTTTTTTATAATTCCGTTATTAAATAAAAGGATTCCATGTCGATTTTCGTGGGTGCCATTAGTTTGGGAGATTCATATGCATAATTATTTCGCCACCCATAGAACGCTTGCCTATTTCAATCACCAAAATAACGCAATGGTGAAAAAATCCATAGACCTGTATTAACTCGATTCCATTAGAGGAATGTCCAATCCGTTGAACGTCTGGATATTTAAGTTACAAGATTAAAGACATTTTAATATGATTTCTATCCATTCATTGCTTTAGAAGTCTAGATGCAACAACTAGGGTTGAAATGATCCAGTAAAGGATGAATTTCTCTTGGACCAATTTGACGAGGATGATTTTTTTGGGTTGAATTCACCCTTAGTATTCTTAATTAGAACCAGCCAAAATTTTAGGGATTTTACGGAGACCAGCTTGAAAACTATGCTCGTGTATCCCTAACAAAAAAGTTTTGAGTAATGTCGACGCGACGCGGCGTAGCTAGCGTCTTGACTATTTACGGGTTGTTTATCTTTCTGTGTGATAAGATTGCCTAGTTTGTATGTCGTCACATTTGATTCCCTTCAGTCTGTTTTCCATAAATAAATTAGTACTTAATTCGATGAACTGAAGCAAGTCGGTAAAACAGTACGCTAGCTATCTTTCTCTTAGTTGATATACATTACATCTGATCTACTGTCTACTTTGTTGTTTCTTTCTAATAGAACACATAGAACAGATAAAACACGTGACTTGGATTTCAAGATATTTTCAGTATTATTTTCACTTGTGGTTACTCACACTCCACACTCCTCACATCCCTCATACCACGTCCATAATCTGGTTATGAATCTTTGAAGATACTTTTGTTTTTTGTGTAGGTAAATCTCAACACTTTCAATTAACTAAATTAAAGAAAATGAAGCTACGTGCAAAGTTTTCCACTAAGATATTAACGTCATTTAATCTAAACAATATAGGTATTGCATTGCTTCCACCTTTATCAAATATTTAAATGTATCCACTACGTTAATACTAACGCTACGTGTAGTGTAACCGTACGCTACAGATAATCAACACCAATGTTATTTTCTTCTTATCATATTTTCATCTTTTCCTTTACAACTTTCTCTGGTATTTTGTTTCTTAAAAATTTATGAACAATAACTTTGACAACAACTTTGACATTTTCAATCCTTTCAAATACCTTTGATAAAATTGGTGAGTTGCTAAAATTTTAGAATCATGAATTTGGAGCAAAAATTTGTAGAAAATCGGACATGTTTTGATATAAAATAACCTATAATTGAAATTAAGTTTAGTCCGTAGCAGAGTGGTCGAGTTGCCAATGAGACCATACATGTATAATAATTTATTATTAATAATCCGTATAAAAAATTGTGTGTTCCTTTATATTTTTTTTTATTAGTAAAATATCCTTTTAAGTAGATTAATTTTATGTAATGGTTTGATGAGCGGGGTTAACAGGGTAGCAGAGGTGTACAAGGGGGCTGAGGCTGGGGCTGCGAGTATAGCATGTTCATTGTGAAATCAGTTCATATCAACTATGATTGCCGATTGGTTTCTTAGTTTATATTTAACTTCGACAAAAACAGAACACTTCGATGTCATCATAGTTCTTCGGTAGCGCTTCTTTTCTATCTCAATATATTTTATGACTGTGAATATCTTAGTCCAAAAAGCTCGTACGAGAAATTTTAATAATTATAAACATGTTTTCGTGTGGTTTTAACAGATTTGTTGTAAAATACTTTAGCTTTAAATACTCTCTTCAGAACTAATCATTGCTCTCATTCAAGATGAGCGATCAGACCACTGGCCATTTGGCGTGAACAAATTTCTTGTGACAAGTCCCCAAATACATCTCTTTTGAATTTGATAAAAAGGAAGAAGAATCAATTTTCTATTCTATACTAAGCCTTGTGAGTTACCTAGTTGATTCAAACTGTATACACAGGGTATATAAACATTTATTTGTTTGAATTGAATGAAAACGTGCGAATAACGGAAACATTATTGATTTGTTAGTGATAACTACAAAGAGTACACAATAGAAACAATGTATTATATTTCCGTTGCATTTAACGATAGCCTTTTTTCCTCTTCCCACACATAACAAGAAAATCTAATTTAGAATGCTTTGTTTTGTCAATTAATTTCACTACGAAACTAATAATAATACAGAAAATGTTATTTTCTTACAAATTATTTAATAAAATGCTACATGCTTTTATCAAAATTTATTTTTATTTCTTCTCTTGTTCTATAACTAACTCTTTTCTTTTTTATTTTTTTATTCTGTACCGGATGGAAGCATTAACCATACACTAATTTTGTGGCTATAAAAAATATGAATAAATTTAACTACTGACGATAGTTATTGATAGCTAGTTGCGGTTTCAATCAAAATATCGATATTTAGCGAAATATAAGTCAGTTGACTGTTTTTTAATCATATTTATTTCAATAACTATTCTATTTGAAGGTTTACGTTTTAAAAGGAGGTTTTAAAAATGGGACACAAACAAAAAGACAAATTGCGAAATACTAGACACAGATACAGATAGGCTTCATAAACTTGATACAAAATTATAAAATTAATTCGGTAGAAATAACTTTTGATAAACAATAAAAATAAAATAACAAATGAACAGAATTTGAAGTGAAATGATGATTAATTATTAATTATTAATTGTGTATTTGTTGATCGTTAAAAACAATAAGATATGTAAATAATTCAATATTGGCACCAACTAATTATAATTTGATAATTTATAGGAAATTGATAAAATTATTCATTATTTCAATAAATAAATAATCAATATTAAAATTGATTATTTATTCAAAGTTATTGATGATGGACAAATTTTTGATTGTAAATAAAACAATTTAAATACAAGTAAGTACTTTCGAAACTATTTTATTTAAAACGTTTCGAGTTAATTTTACACATTACAATCAAAATTGTTGTTCACTTTTTTGTGCAATAAAGTGACGGACTGCATTTTTAAATAATAATTTTATTGAAATATCTTGAAGTAAAGAATTGATGGATTGTTAGATATGATTATAAGGGGTACGTCTACACTACGTAGATATTGTATAGATATTAGACAATGTAGACTGTAGACTGTAGACTGTGTAGACAGTAGTCTACATCTACATCTACATATAGTTGGTACACAATGATGATTGAACGAACAAATTGAATAAATGGCGTAACAAAATATTTGTATTTATTCATGTATAATGATTTAGATAGGAAATATTATTGTTGATACACAAATAAATGAAAATGCATTTGGATAAGTAAAACTGCGCAGCGCAGCGCAGTTTTACATCACATATGAACATGAACATCACATCCCTAGTTATTTAGATAAATAATACACTATTTGTATGATTATTATGTGTACAGGATGGCTTCTTCTCCATCCAAAGTCCACATATTCACTTGTGAGTGCGCAAATAGACAAAATCTGCGACTTTTATCTCGCTCGGATTTTTAACATTTCCTAGATTCACGTATAAGACATTTTTTCTGTATTTTGATTTTAATCTTAAAAATTTATCTTCCAATCATGAATTTTAGGTCCAAAATTTTCATATAATGAGTGAATTTTCAAATGGGGTCTTAGAAAAAATCGAAAAAACAATTTTTATTTCGGAATCTTACAAAATTCATTGTACAAGGGAAGTTTAATTCGAAAAATTTAAAAATCGTTAATTTTTACTGTGATATCGAGTCGATGAAAGTTGTCCTTCCAGCCTGTACATGTTTGTGTAACGTTTAGGTCTAGTTTCTAGAATATCGGGTTCATCTATCACATAAACATAGGTAATAAGGGTAGGTGTAGGTGTAGACGTATACTGGTAGTCGGTGCGGTGCCTGAATGGCTTTAATCACACCTGTATTTAATACTTGTGTGTACACAAAAGAATGAAATATGACTTGGAAAAAATATATACAACTGAAACGAACCCAAAGTAAAACATGCACAACATTGGTCCACAACACACACACACACACACACTTCACGCTACACTCAATACTCACACACACTTCACGCTACACTGAAAAAAATTTATTTGCTCATTTTACCAAAAAGTACTCACTCGCATAGATACTATAACGCATAAATATACAGACAGTGAACAGTGAAATACAATCCACATTTGTATTTTTACCAAACTTTATTACCACAATGAGTTAGCAATCATATTTTTTACAACATTCTTAAAATTACACATCTTTCATAATGTAATTATGTAATTCTGTAGTTTTCCTTATAACTTTTTATTTAATTCCAAGCAAAAGTGCATTGGCGGCAACAGAATTTCGATTAGAGGTCGTTAAACAGGGCGTGTAATACCCCAAGTACGTTCCTCCTTCCATCTAAGATTAACTTTTCTTTGAATCTCCTCATTCAAGAGCAGCATTCAAAGGGAACTCTCTGATACCTAGTAATGCATTTCTAGCAAGCTCATGGATTTGACATATTCCTGGAGTGTCCCGGTACCTACCATCACGTTTACATTTATTTATTCCAGCAGCTCATTTAAGGAAGTTTGACAGTCCCTAGCAAAAGTACAATGTTTTTAAACAGAGAAATAAAACAGATAAATAACAAAAAATAAATAGTAAATTGAAATAGACTCGATTGTTAGTTGGTTAATGTTCATTTTTTTGTACAGTGTAGAATATACTACAGGTACCTACTAGTTACTACCCACTTAGTAGCAGTAGTAGTAGTAGTAGGTACCTTCTACTATAAAAGTAGTATTGGCCAGCGCCAGGCCAGGCCAGGCCAGGCCAGGCTAATACAAATGTTTTTTGTGCTATGTCTTTGTTTCGTACACATACTTATATCCCTGGAAATGATCTTAATTAGATTTTTGCTAATACATTTATATACAACGAATATGAGTTGTTTTGTGTGTGTAGATACCGGATGTGCAAAAACTTTGAGCCAACCTTAGAGAATTAGGCAAGGTGCTCATCAAATTACTTTCATTAAAAGGTCTTTTCATTTTTTTAGACAAAAAATTACAAAATAGTGGGTGATGTTTTTTTGCTGGTTTGAATGATTGATTATGCACATGTTCAATTTTTGTAATTTTTTCTTTTGTCTATTTAAAAAAATACTCAGTGTGACTTGTATTACTTTAAGAAGTCAAATACTTGTTTTATTGTTTAAAGTAGAGTAGTTTCGAAAAATTGCAGAAAACTTAAATTATGAAGGTTTGTTGATCTGATCCATTAATCGACTCGTTTGACTCGGCCTTTCTACATTTCGCTGTACGCTAACTATGACAAGAAATGAAATTTAGTTTAGTTTAACTATTGATCATTTTCAAAGATGAAATCGAATAAAATAGTCACATATAAATTTTCGCACTCCTGGTATTAATGGAAGTTTATGGAACATGGCTGTGTAACGTAAAATAGCGCCCCACTATTCATAAATTTTACATTTATCACACATGTTTTTTGTTGAAGCACCCACACACACACACATCCAGTATTAGTTAAATACTTGTGTTGTGTGGTGTAGGAGCACAAGCATCGCCAACAGGAGGCTGCAGGATACACCAACATGAACGCGTTTTAGTAATATTCAACAAAACAACATAACACTTGCAGCACCCACTAGCACCATGGACATGGACCTGTGAGGGTGTTAGTGGGTGGCAGGTGGAAGTAGAGGACCCTGCACCCTGCACCCTGCACCTATGTTGATGTTCATATAAATACATAAATGGTTCGCAAACATAACCCAAAACGTTTTGAATTTACATATATGAACATATAATAATATTTAGAGTTAAAGAGAGGTGTATGTGTGTAGTGTGTTGTGTGTTGTGTGTCTGTACTCTGTACTCTGTACATGGACTAAAAAATGAAATCATTGTTTTAATTATTATAAGTATTCACAATTAAATTGTTGTGATTATTATTTCATTTTAATTATATTACTTTACATGATTTATTACTTCCCATATATTACATCACACATTATATTATATTTGAAGTGCTTGCAATGTTTTTTGTTTTTAATTCGGATCTATCTATTATCAGTGGCGGATATAACGTTTACCTACAAATCCAACAACTGTCTAGTAGGCCCCCTAGCAGACGGATCGGATCGCATGCTTCTCTATAGCAGAATCTGTTTCTTTATATTATTCAAATAAACTTGAGACCTTTTCGGAACTATGTTCCTTATCGCACGTTATAATTTGTTTGCTTGTTGAGAGGTAAAACCAAAAATGTGCAACAAATTAAAACGATCCCAAAATCCAACGATGAGTTGTTACCTACAAAACTAAAACTTTTTTAATCGATTCAAATTGCCATCAATTTTGATAATATTTTGAAAATAATTTACAATCTGTCAAATTTGTTGTCCAAAGTTTATGTTTTTCATTAAAAAAATGAGCTGTGAGTTATCAGAAGAAGTTATATATATAATACTTTAAATTTTTATAATTGCCAATGCACAGATATGCACACGTGAGCGAAAAATTAAAAAAAAAAAATTAAAATTGCAAGTGATATTTTTCTTAGGAAAAGCTACTTTCTTAAACTACTCCATAAGAATTATTTTCTTGACCTGCTCTAAAATGCGCCATTGACTATTAACTATTACAATCACATATGAATGAATCATCAAATGAATCTGAATATGAACGACTTGTTCCTCTATTTTTATTATATTTTAATTTTATTTAATATGACATCACAATTCAAATGTTTATGTTTTATTTGTCAAAAGCTCGTATAAGCAGCTGGCTTCCGTCATTTTGGTCATATTTGACTTGATTAAATAAGTTAGCAAAGCAGATTAATGAATATTGTCTCATATGCCGCGCCGTGTAGAAGATAGAGCTTTTTCTGCTTACTTTACACGTAAAAAAATTTCAAAAGAAGATTCAATATAAAGTGACCAGTCCTAATTTTGTCGACAAATAAGTCCGAAGAGGGCTAGTAAATTGGTATTATAAAAAAGAACTTCCGCGTAGCTTATCCAACCTACATACAGATTTTCTCCAATCCCCTACCTCAATTGAGAGGGATTTTAAAGGGGATTTAAAATCTTCCTCAAACAATCCTACACTGACAAATAAATTCTTAATCAACCGATATGAGGTTGTCTCAACGTCAAAGATCAAATATGGCAAATGCGGCCACAAATGTGATACAACTACCGTATGGGGTTGAGTGATGAAGTTGACACAAACGCATGAGTTGTTTGTATGAAAGTAACAAATTTCAAATATTGTTGTTTTGAAATGAAATAGTTTTAAACAATCTTTTTTTGATTCGCTTTACCACTTATAAATACTATAACAAAATACTGATGTGATTGTTTATTTAAAAAAAAATTAGATTCTATTCGGATTTGAACCAGCTTTCATGCCAGCAAAGCATGTTCCATACCAAAAGTTTTAAATACCATAGCGAGCCTCGGTAGCTAAAATTTGGGATTATATTGCAAATAATTGACTAGAGATAGAAATATATAATTGAAACTCATAGAAACTCGTTTAGTAGGTTAGGTATAGGTATAGGTATAGGTATAGGTGTATATACGTTTATTAAAATAGTTAAGTAGTTTAAAATTAATTAAACTGACGCTAACATAACGCTGACGCTAACGATAGGATGACGACAGGATAATGTTACATATTCTATACAGCAGCCAACATCCAATATCCAACATCCAGTATATGGTTCGATACATCGTTACATTACAGGATTACATAATGAAAGCCCATATAATCAAATTTATTAAACATATTTTACAGAATCGCATAATTATTTACATGTTACCAATTCAGTATTAAATTCATTAAATTATGAGAAACAATCTTCATTATTAATTGTTTATAATTATTTTAATACCCTACACCCTACACCCTACACTTCATGTTCATCAGGCCCGTCTTAATTTGTTCTGCGTCCCGCGTTATTAAATAACACATAACATAAAAATATGCTGAGCTTGCAACGTTTTCGACACTTTTTTCAAGGAGCCCTAATTTTGGATATTTTTTTCCTTATTGAACTTAGGCAGAAATTTTCCCCTAAAAATTTTCTAATGTTTGACAATTATTAATTTATTTTTTTTGCTAGGAACAACTTGAAACGAACAGTTTTATTCATAAACCAGCATCGGTAAAACACTAATTTATCAGTAATTATCTTTTGAAAATTCTTAAACTAGAATTAAACAGAAAATCTGAAATATTAAAAGCTCGGATCCACATCCGGAAAGGAGGCTTGTCAGTGATCAAGAAATCTGGTCTGTGGTCAAGGCGCTCCTGTTTACGAATGTGATGTACACCAATTTTAATTCAATATTTTTAAATAAATCTTACGTTTCTGTTATTATTTTCAGTTAGAATGTATTTTTGAAAATGCAATAACTACGATCTACGGTCTACGGTCTACGGTCTACGCCACACACCTCACTCACTACTCGCTAGTTATTACGCCTCAAACATAAAATACTCTTTCACATATCTACTAACAATTTATTCATATATGTATGAGTTATTATACTGTGTGCTTCATTTTCATTGCCCCCTCACTATTTTACATGTACAAAGCAAGCAGAGCAGTCTGCTTATTAGCTTCGATCTCCTACCAAACGCCCTTAATGTTACTTACGATGATAATCCACGAGAGTGTCATAAAATGGAGTCAGAGATTTGACATAAAATGGAGTCTTTTCAACCAACTGTCGCGTCTTCTTCAATTACGGAAATATCATTCAACAAATATTATTCAATAAGATACTTAAAATGATGAAAATCATCAAAAGATATCAAGATTTACGCCAATTCCTTGGTTTAAATATAATTTCGAAAATATATTGTTGTTGTCAAAAACGAAATGTATAATTGGATATGGTGGACATTTTTTGCATACCTCATTGTGTTTTCATATATGTCATTACCATATAATAACAGAATTATAAATATTTAAAAGGGAATTTTGCGTGTATATACTCATTTTGAAGTATGAGACTGAAAGTATTGGTGCTACCCAACCCAACCCAAGCCATGTAGTAATAAAAAGGGATGCTATGTGTTTGTATATGGAAAATACGTTCCTACTGTTACTACTTCTGGTTCTGCTTCTGCCACATACATTTAAGAAATATGGGAACAACAGGAATATAGGAATATATTGAATGTAATCAGTAACAGTAAGGTCTTCATTCTAAATTCAAATTGAGTAAATATCAGTTTAAAAATTGTGTACTTTATGTGTGTTTCCAGTGTTCTATTCAAATACTTGAACACTGAACACTGAACACTCAATACTCAATATTCACTACTAGGAACTACTTGTACTTCGTACTTCGTACTTGTATCTTGTATCTTGTATCTCTTAGATTTTCATAGAAATGTTTGCTCGAATACATACAAGCGTCAAGCGTGTCAATGTTACTTATTATTCATTGAATTTTTAGTTTTACTTCATACATTATTTGTATTATTTTGTTCCCATAGCCCATAGACTGTTATGCCATCCACTAAAAACCATCCATTTCAAAAGATATCTCTTTAGGTAGCCCATGCAATAAACAACTGTAATAGCGAATATATTTTTATTTGACGAGAAAAAATTATTTGAATTTAGTAATTCTCAAGGAAACGATTATTCTCAATAACTCAAAATTTCATTTGATTGCGTAAAAAAGTAGGTTTAAACTTAATACCTTAAATACAAATTCAACAAATATTAATTACCAATGACTAGCACCGTATAGATAATAGATTAGATTGATTAAACCTTTGAATTAAAAATGGAATTGTATTTCATTTAAATAATTGACTTAGGATTAGATGGATATGTAGTAACTTGTTCTGACACTCCAATTTTCATTTAGTCATTTTAATTGCATTCTTCAAAGCGTTCATTTTATTTGTATGATTAGCGTTTCATTTTTAAATCGTAATTTCATCGAAAAATAATTGTTTTTTCACGAGTAAAACCCAAGGATTCATAAAAATTGTGCTCTTATTGATTTGATCGATGTTAATTTGAAAACAATATATTCGATTCGTATGTGCTTTTAAATGTCAAAGTATCAAGTTCCTCTTAATTCAATTTTCGAAGTAAGAACTGTGGTGGGTGTTCGTTAGTTAGCTTGTGGGTGTAGTGTATGTAACAAATGAGAGCAGAGCTCTAAGTAGAGTTAGAGTTAGAGTTAGAGTTTATTATAAATTGATTTGAGTGTTAAATACATAAAAGTTTTAAACAAACATTTTAACTCGATACTACTTTCAACATCAACTTTTAAAAAACTGTAAACACGAAATTTTCGATAAACTAAACAAACTTTATTATTACAAGAAAAAACAAGCCGTCATCAATATGATCATTAGGGACTAGATCATTAACTGTCTTATTCAATGATACAAACATTTCAAATATATAATTTTGTTGTAATTCGATTTATTGAGCTCAACAAGGGTCGAAATTAAAGAGTTTGGAAAATTTTGGTTTATTCCAATTTACTCGATGCCTGTCAAAAACCCAATTTAAAAAAATTATTTTTCTAGAAAATTTTACGTTCATTATTTGTAACTACTTTTTATACCATGTATATATGAAATATATGGATGTATAGATGAAATATATGAGTTTAGTTTTAAGTTTGTAACCCTTAAAGTTAAAGTTTGAGTTTTGACCCAGTATTTACATTTTACCCCAAATTTTGTCTCATAAAGCTTCCCTTTGCTACTTTCTAAGTAGAATAAATATATCTAATTGTTTTCTCATAAAATACTGATGAAACAGTTTTTGAATTCAATTTTCAGGGTGAAAACAATAAGTTTCTTTTATGAGATAGTTAAAAATTTTGCACAATTGAGTTGAGTTTGAGAGTGTATCATGTTTTGCAGTTTAATATTTTTATGATTCATGATGTGCCACGATAGATACCTAGTACCAAACTAACCAAACTAACAACGATGCTCGGATGCTACGGTGCTAGGACTTGATACAGGACCTCAGACACGACCAGCACCAACAACAGACTGACTACTCATACCCATATGAATAGCTGTATAAAATACCTAAAGCAAACAAATTTTTCATAAAATTATTCACAACTTTATGATAATAAAATTTATTATTATAGTTGGTACTTCCGACATACTATCATGACTGGCGACTTATGACGTGGTGGTTGTGATTGTGACTTCTGTCTGAAGTACCAGTTTTATTTTTCAGTAGCGTGAAGTAAATGATATTATCAACAATTGGATACGCTAAACGATATTTGAAAACAAATCTGCATAATTGAATATGGGACGCAATAAAAATGTAAATTTTGTATGAAAAACTTTCAACAGTGGATTTATATTTTAGAAAAAAATAAACACACTCACGTATCATGTTTTTAAAACTTACCCTTAACTCCTTCAATACCTTTAACCCCATCACTCATTCCTTGTTTTTACTCTTTTTGTTGTCTCATAATAGATGTAAATATACTTCATTATTTGAAAATGTATTCTTAGAATATCTGAATAATGAAAAAAGTAAGTACTCATAGTAAAAAGTGTCCAAAGGCTCCATGTAACAACGACTTGCGACTTTAACGTTACTTTAATTTATTTGAAATATTCATAACCAAATCTTCAACGAGAGGCCGAAATCTTTCACCACTAAATAAATGCTGCTGCCACTCGTATGGATTTTTATTTGAATAGTTTCTTTCTTATTTCAGATTAAAATAGACATTTTCGATTCGAAAATAATTTTCGAGTATTTATATTTATATATTTGAGTGTGTCAGAAACGATTAAAAATATTATAGCACGTTTAAGATTTATACTATTTCTGTGTTCTAGAAATTTACCCCATAATTCCATTCATATAAACCATCGTCGATTTTCCTATTTTCTAGTACTTCTCAATTCAATATCGTTATAAATATGTATACATATACATACTACAAATAAATTTTCATACTGAATGTTCCAGTAAATACTTATCAATATCCATGGCTGTCCTAAGCATATTTGTGGCCTAATAGTGTTTCTAAAAACCAAATTGAAATATACAAAATTTTCAGTCATACATTTCAGATTTAATTTTCCTATAAAAGTTTTGAAAATAGTGTGGTCCTGGTAGTGATATTTAGCAGAATGGCAAATGTAAGCAAGAAAATAACATCAAAAATGAAAAGTTTGACCCAAATTTAGTAGGTTTCAAAAAAAATTCCATTCAAATCGGATAAAATTTGGGTGTTTTATGAAAAAATTCAAAAAATGGAGTTTGGCTCTATTACTGTGCTCTGTCATTTTATCCAATTTTCGTAAATTAAGTTTATACATTTACATATTTTAATAAATCAGTCTACAACTTCTACCCCTACAAGCGGGATCATTTGAGATCCTAAAGTTATGAAGTATCGACAGTGTCCTGTTAAGTGTCCCACCACCTTTCTCGACCGACCATATTCTAGAGAATTTTGGAGACCAAATAAATAATATTTTTAAGAATCTGAATATTCTTATAAATATGAAACATATGGTACGTATAAATATATATATATATATATATATATATATATATATATATATTTATATATATATAACAATTGTTTATTGGATTACAAAATGATCGGATTAAGTATGAAATTTATCTCCTTATGCGAACGATTCGAGTATGTACACAAAAGCATACCGATACCAATATCGAAACAAGCACAAACTGAAGCTCAAGTAAGTGAGTCAGAGTCAGAGCTGAAGCTGTGTGTTTAAATCTAGTAAAAGATAGATTCATTCTTATGTTGTGTTGCGATACCGATACCGATACCGATACCGATACCGATACCATATATAACGTTTTACAAA